>NC_068360.1:113675229-113880229 GCF_020536995.1 Dreissena polymorpha | reverse complement strand
GACTAATTGAGAAACACAGGAGTAATAATGCTTTATGAACATTCAGATGGAGCCATTCTCTGGATGTGCTGCAACCTCTTCACTTCATCTGGACAGACGGACATCCGGTTGATATGTCTAATGGCTGGGCACATGTTGAGCCGTCGGGTAACCAGCACTGCGTCTCGATAAACCACGTGAGCGGCTATAAGCTACACAGCAATAATTGTGGGCATCTTAACAAATTCATATGCCAACGTGTGAATGGGCTCTAACGACAACATACTGGTTCTTTTCAGAATTTTGCTGAATATTGATATTCAGCAAAAGACGAATCTGTTTGCAAACTGTCGTGAAATGCATTAACAAATAAACGAGAAGCAAATAATTATGTTCGTCACTTAAAATTTTTGCGTCGCAATTGTTATGTTGTTAGGCATATGTGAACTTAAGTATTTGTGAATTGCACTTAGAAATTGATACATAACGAGATGTTCTTTGGCAATACATGTATGTGTGAACGTGAATGGCAGACGAAGTTATCTATTATACTCAAGCCTTACTACGCTGTCACACAGGTCCGCACATAAGGCAGTCGCCAAGACGCCAAGATCACCTGTGAATAAACTCTGACTTACACCGACACATTCGACCGTCAATATCACTTAGAGATAAAGAAAAGACGAACATGTTTCCATTAAACAAGACAAGACAGGTCATTCTGTACGAGCATCGGATCATTTCAAATGTATTTTTGTCGTTCGACATTATCAGGGGCGGATTTGAGATTGTATGTTATAGATCCACTTTTAAACATTGCTCACTAATTGTAAAATGATACATCATTCGAAATCTTAACGAAGGGGAGTCAGAACCTGAATTGAAATGTGTATTTTTGCCACAGTGTCACACATCGTTCAAATTCATTCACGATTAAAAAATTGTGCAACAATGTGGTAACATGTTTTATCGAAAACATTCTCTAACATGATAGTAATAATTACAAAGATAAAATAAATTACGCGCTAGAGTTGCTTAATTTACGTATATTCGATTATAAAATAATAGGTTTAAAGTGATATAAAACAAATATTTAAATAGGCCATTTTTTGCCTTGTTAATTCAAGCTAAAAATTAACCAATCCATTGTACCGGCATGTATATTTAGAGGTGTTGTAATAAATATGATGCCCGCCTTGCGATAATACGAACTTGGGTTTGATTGGCAGATTGGGAGCATTCTCTGTGTGGCTTCTCAATGCGCCTAGTACTAGTTCTATCCAGAAAACAGATCCGCGATTGTCTCAAAATGGTTATGCTTTCGATGCAATATAATTAAATACCTCGATTTAAACTGATTACACATAAATGCATGAAATGAAGTTTAATATTGTTATTATGTAGAAGATTTCGGTCCATAATCTGGAATCATGTTCAAATACACGACTCAGTAGTGTAAGGGCGTTGATTATGAAATTCATTATATGCGTTGCATGGTGTATTGTTGCATCGCACCTAAATTTAAAAATAAATAGAGACGAATATACGACACACGCAATAGAGATAGGCACTGCGATAGTCTGAAGAGGTCATTCAACCGAATAATATACAATCCTAGATAAGGACTATACAAGAAGATTAGGTATGTATTTAAAAGTTTAAGCGAGTGAATATACATATATGTATGTCGTTTACCGTGACAAAGATGTTATAATGTTTTATCACACCAACTGAATAACCAAATGAAATTTTACATTTAAAATATTTTAGCGATATAGTATCATCTCGCGCGATATGTTGATAACTGGCTGCCCGATTAACACAGCGTACATGTATTGTGGTTATTGCGCTGCTCACTTGGGCGTGCGCTTCTCACTTGGACGTCCAAGGCTAAATTCCGGATAGCGACAATAGACGGTATTAACAGAGTTTTGACGGTCAAAACTGTTCTGTTAAATAAATGAATAACAAAGATGGTATAAAATACGAACAGCATTTTAAGCTCAATATGATGCAAACATGTATTCGTGTCATGCTGAAAACTCGTAAGGTTTATGAAACTGAAAGGTTTATGAAACTCGTACAGTAGGTTTCAAGATATATATATCATTGGAATTAAAGTCTTTACAATTTCGCGGAAATGTGGTCTTTACAAGTGCGAAGGGAAGCTTAAATGTGTAGAGTAACCAAAATTACCTAAATCCCCCTTATAGAAATTAATTAATGTCAGAAACTGAAAATGTCATGCAAGCAATATTAAGTATGAATTTATATCACGTGTGTATGTAAACTAATAGGGAATGTTGGTATTTGCGTTACTTAACGAAATGAACGTTATAAATCGTTTTACACGTCAAAACCAAGTGAAAACTGTTTTATGTTACCAATTAAATAAAGCCGTATCGATGCCACCGTTTTGTTGTTCTGCACTTTCAATTATGATGATTGATAAATGTCCCATAAACACTGTTTAATATTATTTAGATCACTTTTATACTTAGTACTAGTAACATGTTGGACTTCGGTACCCGCTCGGCGTCAGAAAGCGTGTAAAACTTAGCAAAATTCCAGTTAAAAAGCGCTATTCGTGTCAAATACATGTGGACAAAATGTTTCGTAAGTATTTTCGTAAATCACATGGGTAAATATCAATTTAGAGGTGTTAATTTATTACTAATACCAACATTACACGTAGTAACAGGTTAGATTTTGTTAAGCGCGCAAGCGTTTGGGAGCGTGTTTGAACTACCGAAATACTCGTTACACAAAGCAAATGTTCTTTGCAAACTAATATTTTTGTGCATTGGCATAATAAACATATGACAAAAACCCCTTTTACCATTAATATAGGGGCGAAAAAGTCTTCAAAATCATCCGAAATTGAGAAATAATATTTTTCTATCATGGTTTGTTGTCGAATTACCCACAGTAAGGAGTATAGATGCGTTTGAATTAAATCACGAGTGCGAAGCACGAGTGATTTGATAACACGCATCTATACAACTTACTGTGGGTTATTCGACAACTAACCATCATAGAAATATATTATTTCGATTCTAACACGATTCTAATTGATGTGGTTCAAGTTTTAGGACGTGAACTATATTTTTTAATACTCCGCCCTTCTTAGTACAAAGTTCAATATTTAGTGACGTCATTGAATTGTACAAACATATGACGTCGTTTTTATTCATAAACAGTTTGCAAATGAAGTCAATTTCATTGAAAACAACAATCGTAGAAACTTAATGACGTCACGTGTATTGATGCTACTAAAAAGGTGACATGCTATCAATGTTTTCTGAATTACGTTTCCTAACAAATAACATTCTTTGTAGGCGTGGTTATGCCAATTCTCACCAAATATACAATTAGTTTTTTCATTACACTTATATACATGCTACATTTATTACATTTCTTTTAGAGCGGGTTTTAGCACGTGCATTTTACTGAAATATTTTCTTTATTTATTCGGAACTATTTTCGAAACATTAAGCTCCGCCCATAAGTTATTGCAGAATAACCCACGCTTGATTTCCTTCTTTGTCTATAGAAAACAAATCACGTGCCGTGTTAGAATGTCGCGTAATCTATAGGCAAAGAAGCCTCTTTGGTGTTTGCTTGTCTAGGTTTTCAACCGCCAAGCCACGTGACTTAGTGGGCGTAGCGATCATCGTTTAGGCGAGTAGTAGTAGTAGTAGTAGTAGTAGTAGTAGTAGTAGTAGTAGTAGTAGTAGTAGTAGTAGTAGTAGTAGTAGTAGTAGAAGTAGTAGTAGTAGTAGAAGTAGTAGTAGTAGCAGTAGTAGTAGTAGTTGTTGTTGTAGTTGTAGAAGTAATAGTAGTAGTAGTATAAGAAGTAGTAGCAGTAGTAGTAGTAGTAGTAGTAGTAGTAGTAGTAGTAGTAGTAGTAGTAGTAGTAGTAACAGTAGTAGTAGTAGTAGTAGTAGTAGTAGTAGTAGTAGTAGTAGTAGTAGTAGTAGTAGTAGTAGTAGTAGTAGTAGAAGTAGTAGTAGTAGTATAAGAAGAAGTACTACTACTAGTAGTAGTAGTAGTAGTAGGAGTAGTAGTAGTAGTAGTAGTAGTAGTAGTAGTAGTAGTAGTAGTAGTAGTAGTAGTAGTAGTAGTAGAAGTAGTAGCAGCAGCAGCAGCAGCAGCAGTAGTAGAAGTAGTAGTAGTAGTAGTAGTAGTAGTAGTAGTAGTAGTAGTAGTAGTAGTAGTAGTAGTAGTAGTAGTAGAAGCAGTAGTAGTAGTAGTAGTAGAAGAAGTAGTAGTAGTAGTAGCAGCAGTAGTAGTAGTAGTAGTAGTAGATGTAGTAGTATTAGTTGTAGTAGTAGTAGTAGTAAAAGTTGTAGTAGTAGTAGTAGTAGTAGTAGTAGTAGTAGTAGTAGTAGTAGTAGTAGTAATAGTAGTAGTAGTAGTTGTTGTTGTTGTTGTTGTAGTAGTAGTAGTAGGAGTAGTAGTAGTAGTAGTAGTAGTAGTAGTAGTAGTAGTAGTAGTAGTAGTAGAAGTAGAAGAAGTAGTAGTAGTAGTAGTAGTAGTAGTAGTAGTAGTAGTAGTTGTTGTTGTTGTTGTTGTAGTTGAAGCAGTAGTAGTAGCAGAAGTAGTAGTAGTAGTTGTAGTAGTAGTAGTAGTAGTAGTAGTAGTAGTAGTAGTAGTAGTAGTAGTAGTAGTAGTAGTAGTAGTAGTAGTAGTAGTAGTAGTAGTAGCAGTAGTAATGGTAGTAGTAGTAGTAGTAGTAGTAGTAGTAGTAGTAGTAGTAGTAGTAGTAGTAGTAGTAGTAGTAGTAGTAATAGTTGTTGTTGCTGTCCTGAATCTCATATCCATGTCGTCGCACCCGTTTATTGTTCAAATAATATATCAACAGTTTACAATTAATAGTTATTCTTAATGCACGTCTTTAGAATTTAAAAATGACTAGCCCTTTATAAACCGAGACAGAATATGTATTTTATCTGTGTTCTTTTATTGCTTAAACAATGCAACAATTTAACGCGGTGTTCATAGATTTAATCGCTGACACGATTGATAGAAGCTGCCAAGATTGGCATTATTAAATACGAAGGCCTTTTATAAACTTTAAAGCAGTTTTATAACATAAATGGTATTCTGGTTTATGTGTTCCTTATGAGGAATGTGGTATTTAAAAAAAAGGTCTGGGTTTAAGTTTTGACTTAAAACCTACTGCATGATTTTTTTTTATAAAAGACAAATTATGGTTATTGTTAATTTACATTTATTGTAGTAATATACTTTAGTTACATATACGTTTATCCTGTTACTACGTGAACAATTGATATATTACAGGAGGGGCCAGATTTACTTCATGTCGAGCCCTAAACATTTTCTTAACATTAAAAAGAAGAGTTGTGTACGTTCCGAATTGAATATGTGTGTTTTCATCATGGCATCGTCACATGTCAATGCTCCTAAACCTTTTTTTGTTTCCTGTCAGCGTAAGTGCAGGTAGCAATGAATATAAAATACCACACTGCAGCATTACAGTATTTATATAGTTAATCATATATTTAGATGCCTTGGTGCATTAATAGCCCCGTGTTGTAAGAACGCATTGAATGCATAGGAAAAATCTGAACCGACACATTTAGAAGTGTGAATTTATTTTGAAATTTGATATTTTGTTGATAATAATCGATTGCAGTAAAAAAAAGATAATGTTTAAAAACCTTAAATGTAACTGTTTGAATAAGAAATCCATTGGATCCTGGATTTAGCAAATTATTTATTTAAAATGAACATGCCAGTCTGGGCATCTACCCATGAACATGCCAGTCTGGGCATCTACCCTGAACATGCCAGTCTGGGCATCTACCCTGAACATGCCAGTCTGGGCATCTACCCTGAACATGCCAGTCTGGGCATCTACCCTGCGTATCATATAAGCCCATTTTATCTTTTGTGTTAAATGTCACTCGAACTTAATTTTCGTACATCATATCTGTGTGTAAATAGCTTTAATGTTTATAATGTGCCAAAGATGATCACGAATTCACAATGTAAAACTCGATCTCAAAACGCTCAGATTATTTAATGTGTATCGTGTACTGACATACGCTGTATATTACATTAGCTTTAAGAATTTAAAACACTTAAAGATCAACGTATTACTACTTTCTAGTAATAACTGTAGTTTGAAATAAAACATGATTAAATTAAGTCGCATTGTATATGCTTGGATCTTAATAGCATATGCACACAGTGAAGCAGGTAGGAATTGTTGAACTCTTGTAACATATATATATATATATATATATATATATATATATATATATATATATATTGCAAAACAAGCTCATGGTCATGTAAAAACTATGCATGAATAGTAGTAGTAGTATATATATATATATATATATATATATATATATATATATATATATATATATATATATATATATATATATATTGCAAAACAAGCTCATAGTCATGTAAAAACTATGCATGAATATTAATGTGAATACTATGTCTTATGTAAATTGTCAAAGTTCCGTAATGAAAAAACATATATTTTAATTAACAGAATACTTATACTAAAACATTTTTATTTAGAAAAAAATGTAACATTAATTCTTCTCTCATTCATTTCTAAGAATATTATATTGTTGATGGTCATTTACTTGTATATGTAAATTAACCGACTGTTTCAAGTTTATTTCATTCCTAAACATCAATTTCTTTAAGAAGCGGTTGTTGTTTTTTTGTTTTAACAGTACATGGTTTTGAAATTAAAAATGTCCTTTACAACAAACGGTTGTTTGTTCTAGCTTACTTAAAAGGAATTCACAAATATTTTGGTAATGAAAAATGTATGACATTTTGTTTTTATACCGTAAGGAATCAAATGATTTTATAAGTTACGTACATGCTTGAAATAACACCGAGTTTGTTGAATTTTGTTATTTAATATTGAATAATATGATGGCATCAGCACATCGTATATACAAGTTATTATGTGAAATAAACATAGTTTTTTTTTGTTCATAAAGTCAGTTAAAATCATATACGCTTTGCAATCCGATAAACTTCGTTAGATACTGTTTTTGTCGTTGATACGTGTTTGCTTTCGTTCTCTGTATATTGTGTGTATCCCGTGTCTAGTGTTTTGGTGCTGTCTACAGTATTTTGTTAGGTGTTTAGTGCTTATGTTCTTAATCTAGTTGTGTTATGCTACATGTATGTCTATGGTTTTATTTGCTGTGTCGAAGCTGTGTCTTTTTATTGTTTTGTGACGTTTCCAGTGTTTTGGGCTGTAGCTAGTGGGTTTCTTATATGCATAGTGTTTTATGACGTGTCTAGTGTTGTTGTGTTCTGTAAAATGTTTTGTTTTGTTTAGCGTATAATGTT
Organism: Dreissena polymorpha; assembly: GCF_020536995.1. Classification (NCBI taxonomy): domain Eukaryota; kingdom Metazoa; phylum Mollusca; class Bivalvia; order Myida; family Dreissenidae; genus Dreissena; species Dreissena polymorpha. Next base: position 113,872,891 of record NC_068360.1, on the reverse strand, counting down.
TTTGTATCGTTTCTAGTGATTTTGTTGTGTGTAACGTATTTTTCTGACGAGTCTTGTGTGTTTTTTTTGCTTTTCATTTTTATAGTTTTTCTGCCTTGTCTAGTGCTTTTCTGGTGTTTTAAAGCGATGCCAAGTGTTTTTACGTGTCTAGAGCTTTTCGCAGCAACTGTTGCTCTTGTTAAGTGTGTAGTGTTGTTTGCTGTCTGTAATGCTTTTAAACTGTGTCGGGTGCTTTTGTACCTTGTATAATGCTTTTGTGCTGCGTCTGAGGATCGTGTACTATTTCTAATGATTTGTGATTGCTATAGTGATTTTGTGGAGTGTCTATTGATTATATTGACTGTCTAATCCGTTTGTAATGCGTTAGAATGATTTTCATCCGTTCACAAGTAAACAATGACATTGTGATATATTATAGTTTCACTCCTTTTTCTGTCGGTGCAGCTGAAATTTCACATGGTTGAAATTGTGATGGAAAACAACTTACAACACAGCGAATGCTATGTTCACTTATAAAGAAGAAATAGTTAATAGCTCTACATGATTAATGAAACGTGATTGGTGTTTTTCAGATACAAACGAATGTGCGAGTAATCCGTGTGTTTACGGCGCATGCATAGACGGCGTGAACAAGTATACATGTACCTGTCCACCAGGTTACACGGGCACAAAATGTGAATCAAGTGAGGAGATTTCATTGGTTTGAATAAAAGTTTATTTTCAGAGAGTAACTACACTTTGATTAAATCGTTGTAGTGGCAAATGAAAAGCTCCAGGCGATTAACAATTGTGGATTTTTTTTATCTCAGCATCAACATGCGACTATTCACAACTAAAATAAATTATATATAGACCCAAATAAACTTGCATTTATACTGTTTGTCGAATAGTTAGAACCGCGGTTTAAAAACCGAATTAGTGATGCTGCATTGCATTTATTACTCTACGCTCTAGTAAAAAAACATGTTTAAAAAGTTAATCTAGTTAAATGCTATCTGAAGACATCATCCGACTAAAACATTAAAAAGAAGATTATTTTGAATTCTTATTCCGATTAGAAGTAACATTCAAGATCGAGTCAGTGAACAATGCAGAACTTAATAGAATAGCTTTTCGCCAAGTCTAGTTTTGGTGTGTTAATTTCCTTTTAAATATAGTAAATATCGTGATTGAACTGAGTTGCAAACACAAACATAAAGTATGCGTATTGATTCGGTGTATTATCGAATTTTATTCAAAAGTGGTTATAGTAAAATGCCGTATGTTTTTTTTTCTTTAACCACTTAAGACATAAAAATTCGATCATTCATTGAAAGCAATTTTTTAAGTGTTACGTTGTGTTTTAGTACATAAAATTAACAACATACGTGAAAATGACCTAAAAGCCATACGTTTGTAGATTATCATGATGATGAGTATTTTAAAAATCATGAATGAGTATGTGTTAAAAAAGACAATATATTTGCTATATATAACTGATAGATATGTTGCCAGTTTTCATGGATTGATTGGAAACATGTTCATGAATATTATTCACGCACTTGCATTTGTCATGAAAAGGTATTGCCATTGGGAGACCGATATGATCAATAGAAACAACGTGCGATTGTTGTTAAAGTTCCACTAAATATAAAGGCGATGCACTGAATTCGATGGTTTCCAACAATACAAACCTAATTTAAAATACTATGCACATACTAAATTAAACTTAAACAAATCGCTGAATGTGTTTGTATACAAAGATTGTTAACACTGTTTAAAATTCTCAACACATCTCCTAAGTAACAAGTATCCTTTCATCATATTTTGTTCATGATTGATTCAGTCATTGACCACTGCATGAACCACAACTGTTCGCATGAAGCCAACTGCATCAGCACAGTGTTGGACTTTGTCTGCGTCTGTACTACCGGTTACAGTGGAAAATACTGCGAGCTAGGTAAAAAAATTACTTTAAAAACCCACATGACCGATGTTATGATAAAATCCCCACAAATAGATTATCCTAAAGGAATTATGAATATTGAAATTCCGAAATGATTGTCAGTATAGAATAAGCGTCTTATCATCAAAGTGGGAAATGGCCTACACAATTTATTAAAATCCATACAATTCCATCGCATTCAAATGATTCAAACACATCCTTAGGTGTTCAAAACGAATTTTATCTTACAATTTGTCACGTTATATAATGTAGTGATGAATACATAATATTCCGTGTATTTTGACCATGACACTTACTTTTTATTATCTTTTTCAAATTTAATTATTTCTGTTAATCATGTAAATGACGTCACACATGGGATTTGTACATGTACATATTAGAAGTTGAAAGTATTGCTGGTTTATACGAATCTACGCTCTAAAGAACATGAAACATACTTAATTGTTGCTTCGTCATTAGAACTAGTTGTAATAAAAAAACTGATCAATCGAATGTCCAGGACAAAAAATTGAAAATACTCCTCATAATACATATTCACAATATTTCTTACAAACGTCATGATAGTCACTGTCGAATACACCCTTTATGCGGTTAAACAGATAAACCCTTCTATGTTATCATGTATTTATTTATTTAGATTTTAATGAATGTCTGAGCTCTCCTTGCAACAATGGCGGAATTTGCGTCGACGTTTTTACCGGATACAAGTGCGCATGCGCGATGGGATTCAACGGGACTTTGTGCGAGACAAGTGAGTATGTTCGCCTTTTGAACGGCGTATCCAGGCTGTATGTTACACTGCTCTCACTTTTCAAATGACAGCTAAGCCGCTCTACCCATTGCCTGTACTTAGTGCTTATACGAATGCCAATAAAAAACGAATGTCATTGAATAATGTAGGGAAGAAAACCTGTGGAACTTATTTCAAGACTGATCCCAAACACATGTTATTTAACTAGTTTGGGTATTCCTATGAATTAAGATGCGATCGCATACCAATTTATCGGTAATCGGTCTTCCCCCCTTTTATACGATAAGAACAAACCGCCAAATATGCATCGCAGTAATTCGCACAATATGTGAATACTTGTTGATGTAGGTTTTTATGTCCCCGCCACTATAGTGGGGGACATATTGTTTTTGGCCCTGTCTGTTGGTTTGTTGGTTGTTGGTTTGTTTGTGTGCTTGCGTTAAACTTTAACATTTGCTATTAATTTTGCAATATTAAAGATAGCAACTTGATATTTTGCATGCATGTGTATCTCATGGAGCTGCACATTTTGAGTGGTGAAAGGTCAAGGTCAAGGTCATGCTTCAAGGTCAAGGGTCAAATATATAGCTTCAAAGCGGCGCAGAAGGGGGCATAGTGTTTCTGACAAACACATATCTTGTTTTTTCAAATGTTTCTACGTGTCAATACGTTTTCGTCAATAGACATAGACGAATGCGTCAACCACGAGTGTCGGAACGGCGCCATGTGTGTCGACGGTGTCGCAAACTATACTTGCGCATGCGCAGATGGCTTCATTGGCGCGCGCTGCGAGGACGGGAACGCCGTGAATGAGTGTCTGTCCAACCCGTGCCGGAATGGTGGCACGTGCACTGATTTCAAGGGCTTTTACACGTGTTCGTGTTCGATGTTGTTCACAGGCGTCACGTGTGAGCATGGTAAGGGTGAAAATAATGCAAATTTTACTTACTGTATACACTTTTAATTTAGTGTTGATATAAGTGATATTTGCCTTGTGATCGATCCAGTTTTGCAACTCTAATCCCTGCGTTATTTTACCTCTGTAATGTGGAAACCATGGTAACCACGATAATATTAAACTTGAATTAATTAGATATCATATATTTCAAGCCTTATTCCCCAAAAATAGGTTTACTAAACATATTACTTCCCTTAACGATTACAATTACATAACTTTACCAAATAAAATACAAAACAATGAATTGCAATCGGCCCAATAATACAACTTTGGTGATCATTTTTCGTAAAGTTTATGTTCATGCGATAGTGTTTGATGCTCTTGGCGAAAAGTGAAGTGAGTACATTACGTTCGTGTTAAATGGCCTGCAGAAAATATATGAGTCGCGTTCTGAGAATACTGGGTTTAATGCATGTGCGTAGTCCGCACAGGCTAATCAGGGACGACACTTTCCGCCTTAACTTGATTTTCGAGTAGAAGAGACTTCTTTAAACGAAAAATACCATACAAGCGGAAAGTGTTGTCCCTGATTAGCCTGTGCGGACTGCACAGGCTAATCTGGGACGACACTTTACGCACATGCATTATGCCCAGTTTTGTCAGAACGCGTTTTATATTATTATAGCACCAAACGGCTTAAAATCTGAGTTACATGCATTGCTTTCAAACGAAAATATTTTCTTTTAAGTAAACGTAATTTGACATCTTTTTAAACTCATTTACAAGGGTTTATTTTATGTTTCAATGTCTCGACATTACAATATGCGCCATAATTGCATGTATTGCAACATTTCTAGTTGACAGAGGGTGTCAACTTATACATGCTATGCATCATGTTTTATGATTAACACTATACGTTTTCAGCCTTATCCAATTCAAGCGCCTCCGGATTGCTTCGAAATCTGTCTCTGGTAAGTCACGTGCTTTAGAATGACGAAGGAATTTGCTTGATTGTACATGAAGGCACTTATTGAATTTGCATTTACAAATCTCAAAACTTTAATTTTAAATTAGTTCAATGTTTTATCTCCCATTATCATGAAGAATAGTGAGATAATTGGGAATGGATATAACGGAAGATAATTATTCGAAATTTCTATAACTATTTATTTTAAAAATATATTGTGTAGTGTTTTTATCATTTAATAATTTATCTGTACTTTCGTTGGGTTCTTTTGCTGTTATTTTGAGCATTCAAAGAAAGCTAATTATTTTAATACTATCCAAATCCTAAATGATTCATATCTCTGCCTGGTGCTTTGAACGATTTTCGGAGATGCTGTCGTTGCCTCCTTTTTATTTTCGCGCGTCTTTAATTAGCTAGCATTAACCCATTTATGCCTAGTGGACTCTCCCATTCTTCTTAATTGGATAAACTTATTTCCAAAATTCGGGATGTCTAGTATTTATTTCTATATTTAGAATATTTCTTAAAGAAATTACTTTTAGCAAACAACCCTGATGAGACGCCGCATGATGCGGCGTCTCATCTGGGTCTACGCTGTTTGCCAATGCCTTTTTTTCTAGACGCCAGGCATAAATGGGTTAATTAGCATGGCTGATGTGATGGTTTTCCATTCGCCTGTCTTTAAACGTTTTATGCCTGTATAACGAATAATTTGATTGCATATTAGGCAATCAAATTAGTTTGATTTTACGAAGAAACACGCTGCAAAACAAGGTTCAAATATTTTTAATTTTATTTGACGATTAAACACTTTTTACGAAGACCGACCTATGAGATGAATGTTAAAACTGAATCATTACCCTACTCAACTCATTAAGTGTTAAGTTGTGGCCTTAATATGATTTGAAACCGCTCGTTTCGCACAAGGATAACTTAGGCGCGTATTCACAATTGTTTTAAGTTTAAAATATATACTCAGACTTATATTCCCAAATTAAAATATAAAAAAATTCTAGAGATATAAAATCATGTCATATGAATTAAAAGAGACGTTTGCGTAGTTCTATTTAATATAATATTTATACTGAATGTGATTGCTGTATGATACGAATTAAGGAAAAAAAATGTTTTGATTCTTTTATTATGTCTGAGTCCATACGTTTGACTTCAAACGTTTGTGAATACGGGCCTTGCATAATTTGTATGTTCAAATAATAGGTTATGTATTTGAAATATGTGATGAATTTCCTTTGAAACAATTTATACATTCCTAGGCTATGCAGCAGTGTAACGTAAAAAAATTCGTGCATATAAAATCGAACATCTATCAACGCAAAGGTGTATTCTATTTATGAATGCATCCTCTTGTCTGTTGTTATGTTTGTAGAGCATCAACGAAACCAACTACCAAACTACTCTTAACTTGACGTTGAATATGACTTCGTTCGAAATAAATGTGACGGACGCCGACGTTATCTTTGCTGTTGGCATTCTTGAGAAATACATAAATAAGTCGGATGGTCAAAGAAAGAAAGAGGTACACCTGCATACAAAACAAAATATCGTCATATGATCAAACGTATTTACGATCCCATTTTTTAAAAAGTATATCATTGGTTAAGTGTAGTGCTTAATAAAATACATTCTCCGGAATTTCTCTCTGACAAAAGACATTAAAAACGCTATACTCATTTCTTGCGATGAGTTTTCATTTCATAGATTATGCATCATAAGTTTATTGCTATTTTCAGATAAAACATATTTCAAATATCATGACAACTTTTTAATCCACTCACATAATTGGGTTTCTTAAAGTTTATCGAACGATGTTAAGGTTACTGCGGATAATCTTTACCGCATATTCCAGCTTATGTTTGATCAAAGATATCTATATACCTACTTCATTTACTGATATATCTACTTTACAGGATATACATTTGGCGCTGAATATTGTCAGCAACATAATGGGAACTGATTCAGATATCTTATACAAGGCACAAGAGTTCGACAAAGTGACCAACAGGTTGGAACTATTCGCAATGTTTGTGTTTTTAGAAACAATTTAAATGAACAAAACTGATGTGTTTGTAGTTTATACAATATAAAAACCTCACCTTTACCTTTTTTATGCAATTCGTATTATTTTTCCACCGGCCACACTCAAAATTCCCAAGAGGTATATCGTCTGATGCAAAATAATGTTGATAGTGTTTTATGTTTACTATAGTGTCGTATATATTGATCTATAAATATATGATTCGTGCATTTAATACAATACAGGATTGCTGTATATCTCTTTGTACGATACATTTTCTTCCGTATTTATTGAGCTCATTTGGTTCTGTAAATATATTTACTATCATGTTCATTTCGAAGCATAGTTTCGTATATATTTTACAACCATATTTCATATTTAGACTCATCAAAGTCATGGACAGTTTGACGTCATCATTCAACGTCACTAACGGATCGGTAACATTTGTTGGAAATACGGTGGCCATCAGAATTATTGAGCAATCAGCAAACGTCCAAAGGCCTGTCATTGGATTCCAATTTAAGTCAACGAATTCAGATAAGATTTCTGAAGAATCAATTGATGACGTCAATTCCAACTTTGTTGAAAGCGATGAAGATGACATAGACGTGGTTGTGAAGTTCGATGAGGCGTTAATAAAAGGTATTTTTTTTTTAAAGAACAATTGTTTGTCCATGTACAAATCATTCTATGATATCATCAAACAATATTAAAAGTTGCTTCAAAGAAACAACTCTTATTTACTTTAATAACATAACAACCGTTAGAAGTGAAATGCTTTTTGATGAATTCATTGACTCATTGTAAATATGACATCGACATTTTTATATAAGTGAAATTTAAGTTGAGATTAACTCGCAAGTTTATAACAGGAATACGAAAATAATTAAATAATCTAAACATCCCAGTTTTATTTTTTAAGTCTTAGACTTCAAGCTAAATGTTATAATGTCTTTTATTCAAAACTCAAAATATATGACTGCAAAATGTTCAACTAAGGGTAAGCCCTTTTGCTTTCCACTTAAAACGGATTTCATTCATGCTGTAACGGTAAACTCTGCTGCCTATTGCATATAAGAACAGATATATGACACATATAACGATACACACGGGGTATATTTTACCGCATAAATTCAGAATATGTGTTTACATTTGTCGGAGTAACTGTGATTAATATATATGCACAAAAAGAACTCAGATTTGGAGGAGCACGCAGTTCTGAAAATACGGAAGCAAAAAGTCATAGAAAAGCCAATTTGGTTCTTTATCCTTATTGAAAATTAAAACAAACACATGGTTTTCTTTGAAAGCTATTAATCTTGTTAGCACCAAGACCGAGAGTGTGAGGCAACGCCTGATCCTTTTTCTCTTATGTCGGACCAGTCTTAAACAATTATTATTATAGGGAAGAAGGCAAGAACAACATTTCACGTCTACAACACCGTGAATCTATTTAAAGAACTGAACAGTACAAAAAAAATGAACAGTAAAGTGATTTCTGCGAAGCTCAAAGCGAATGACAAAGACGTTACTGAGCTTGGAGCTAACAACGTTACAATAATCTTCAAGACGTTCGGAGTAAGTTTCTAAATTCGTATGTATGACATCTTTGCGTATCATGTTTTAATAACCAGATTATTGTAGCTTTTTGACACTGCTGTCTTTATGTGTTGTTGCATTTGACGAAGAACATATCAAATTCATTAAAACCATATGCAGCTATATGTGATTGATATTTGTGTGCAATCTTTGGATAAGTGTAGACCTGACCGAAACGTTATATTTAAAGGATTTGTGCAGCAGGCAGTGTAGTGCCAAATTAGTCAAATTAGTGATTTTCTTTTTTCTGACATGCAAGCAATGACGTAAAGCGACGAGATTGAATTAATCACTTCAGTTGGTCATATGAGTCGTCATAATAGTACTTCACACCGTGAAGCCAGTTTCTTTCGTTTTGATTAATAACTAATTTTGTTTATTTCATCCTTTGAACGATGGCACTTTCTTTGACGAGCAAACTGTGTGTGTCTTTGTCATGACCTTCAATGGTTTCAATCAGGTTTTAGTAGTATTTATCAGGATGCCAATCTGATTGAAGTATCAACGCCGTTATTAAAAAAATATGCTTGGATCGACGACTTAAAGGGGCCTTTTCACAGATTTTGCCATGTTTGGAAGTTTGTCATTAAATGTTTAATATTGATAAATGTAAACATTGTATATAAAAAGCTCCAGTAAAAAATAAAAAATAAAATTAAAAAAAAACAACACAGGTAATCCTCAGCAGGGCTCGAACCACTGACCCCTGGAGTCATGGAGTAAAAAGTCTACCACTTTGGCCACTCGGCCATCCTTCAGGCTACAATGTTATATGCATTTTATACTTTATATAAGCAATCCTCGTAGTTTCACAAATATAAGAACACAAACAGAACTCTCCAAATTACTAATTCGTTTCGCGTTGCAACGTTTTATAATGTTCGGGTTTTTAAATCGTGAAAAGATGCATATAATGGCTATTTTAGAGCAATGGTTAATGTTCAGTATTACTGTTTCCTCACAAATATCATAACTAAAACGAAAATTTGCGAATCTGAAACAACTTTTTCTCAATTTTGTCAATTTACCCAATTTGAAACGTGAAAAGGCCCCTTTAATACTTCATTCGCATTGCCTAATATTTACATATAACACAGATTCGCGGTGAACAGAAGTGTGTCTATTGGAACCTCAGCCTCAACGGTGGATACGGAGGGTGGCTCACAGACGGGTGCGCATCCGTGCGTTCGGACAACGCCAAGATCACATGCGTCTGCAACCACCTTACAAACTTTGCCATTATAGTGGTATGGTTACACATAACTTGATTATATCGATCTATGAATATGAGTGTATGTGTCTACATGTGCACTCAAAGGCTCTTCTAAAGCAACATATACACTAATCAAAATTTCTAAATTATTTAACGACGAAAAAACTACACAAAAATAACAATAGCTAACAATATTTACTTTCACTACAAACTATTTAAAACGTTGCCCAGTATCATGTATGTCAACTCATAACAAAAGTCTAATGGAAGATTGACATATTTCTTCATCGAGAAACAATAATATAATTTTAATTCCGATGGAATGTTCATTAATTCCCGAACACTGGTAGATTCAAGTTCCCACAGGTTACAAAAGAGTTGAATGTCATGCATTTACACCCATGTTAAACTCATCACAATAATTATTTTGGTTTAGTAATGATGACATGGCCATCATTTGGTCTGTGATAAGGGCTACTTTGGAAATACGCCGATTGCACGTACGGTATAAGCTGTTTTCTTTGTTAAAAGCTACTTTTCAAAAACATGGTTTGCACGTGCGGCATGAGCCTGTGTTCAATAACACGGTCGATTTTGCCATCGAATAGTCTGCAAACAACAATGAATGACATATCAAGTTTACATCATAAGCCGTTTTTAGAAACAAGAAATGTAAAAGTGTTGTGTTTTAAGTGCCGTGCGTTAAATTGAATTGTGCAGTTATAGCGTAATTTGGTAGTTTTACCTCTTTAACGTTTTCTGCAACCATCTTTGACGTTTGAATTTTGATTCTTCACTTCTGATTTTCAGAACCCGACATTAGATGAAAGTGTAGCTGAGATTCTCAGTATTGTGATCAAGGTGGGCTTGTCCTTGTCCATCGTCTGTCTGGGGCTTGTCATAGTGGCATTCCTTGTATTTCGGTAGGTACAGACTGGCCATACAACGAAAATAAGCACATTGATACTGCATTGGCGTCAAACCCTCCACTACATAACTGTTTATTTTATGGCAAGCTGGATTATTGACACCGCACACCCTCACAGAACAAAAAGAAACACACAGAAATAAAACAGGTCCGCCTTTCTGGCGTTCTTTCTAGTATCTCACACAGCCTCTGTCCCTAGATATGGTTTTCTCCACAGGTATTTGTGGTTGCATTATTTATAAATTCTGTCCTTTCCAAAACATAACATATGTTATTTTAAATGCCCATTATTCAATCATATTGTTCTCAAAAGCGCATTGGTGATAACTGCTACGATGTTTTTCAATTAAAGGCACCTTCGCAAGGCCATGGGCCAGAAAGTGATAGTGAATATAAGTGCAGCCATTAGCATCTACAACCTCGTGTTCGTGGCGGGCATGGACAGGTCGAACACGTACACCGGATGTATCGTCGTGTCGGTGAGTGGGATCAGCCCTTTTCATTGGCGGAGATAATATTACAAAAATACGTTGTTTGAAAATATGATTGCACGCGTTATTTATTTATGAAAACATTTTGTTGTTGTTTCTTAAAAAAAGACTTTACACATTCAGGTATATAATACGTTGAGAACATTGTTTATACACAGTCAGGTATGTAATAAGGTTAATAGCAATATCATACACAGTCGGGTATATACTACTGGTATTAATAATAATTGTAAATAATCATGTATTTATTACAATTACTAACGTTTTTATCCAATGTTGGGTATACAATTACTAATAATTCATTTTTATGCAAACTTTGGTTTGTGTTTTGGTCATTTAGATTGAATAACAGACCATATTCGCGACTGCATACCGTCACTGTGTTTATCTGTTCATACGAGATCGTCACTTATTTGAATAAGTACTTTAGCGAGTATGCACGATTTGGTCAAATATTTATAAATTTATATAAAATGTGTAAAAAAAACTTATTATGCAATATATTTCAATATAGATTAAAATAAAAGTTAAGAAGATCATGTAACGAAAAATGCGAAATAAGCCAGATATTGAATTCTGAAATCGAATTTGTATGTACAATCGAATTTGCCTGCATGTATATCATGCATGTACGATGTGAATCAAAATTAATTTAATTTCCTGCAACGATATCTATTCATACGACACACGAACACTCATTGTGTATACACCGGTCCTACTGACCTGTGTACTAACGCGAAAGGAATTGTAGGTATTTGAGGTCGCCGTGGTGTAATGGATATGGTGTCCGCCTAGCGACCGGGAGGTCACGGGTTCGATCCCCGCTGTGGGAGCGTTCTTTCGATCTCCCATATAGACACCAAGTACTGGTTCTAGGCCCAGGAAACGGACTCGAGAGCATTTCAAATAAGTTGGAATTACTTTCTATGCAATCGAGCTAAAATAAATAGGTTTAAATTAAACTAATTGTAGGTAGCACTTCTTTTACGAGTGAAAAGTGAAAGCGAAAACAGGTCAGGTAATTGTGCTTCTATTAATCGCTATCAGTCTTAACAGACATTCAAAATCATATTTTAACACAATAAAATAACGTTTCTTTAGAGAACATTCCGTATTAAACACACAATAAAAAACGATTTTCCTTTAATTATAAACATTTGCATTCCTACGCAAAACTACTTTGGCGGAAGCATAATTCCCCAAACCAGGGGGATGTGATGCGTCTAAGTATAGAGGTGACAATAACGTAGTGACGTCACCATCTGTGTATAGAATTCACGAACACTAACTCCGATCCTAATTAAAAGACGACTGCTTCGGTTATTGTAGGAAAATATGTACGAAATATCTTAATCACAATCGGCTCGGGGCGCTAATTTGTCTATGCTGCATTTTATGAAATTCGTCTTCTATGTACAATTTTTCTTATCTATTTTGTGTTATTGTAACATATTTTTAATCAATATATTACAATGTAATACATATACAAATCGGGCATGTTCGCTTTAAGGCATTCCTGCAATACTTCTTGTTGGCGTCGTTTATGTGGGTGTTCATGGAGTCGCTGCTGCAGTACAAGGCGCTGTCCTACATGCAGAAGCCGGGTCCCAGGTTTCTGTGGGTGTGCCTAATCGCCGCATGGGGTAATGTTTGAGAACGGGATAAAGTGTTGCCTTATGAAAAAGTAAAAATGTAGTTCGTAGTGAATGGATTTTTTTTTACTACAGACCAAGTAAGAAAGATTTGACACCTATGCACGCCCATGCGTAGGTCGATATGGGTCTATATCAGTTTCGTCTAGGAGTATGTGTGATGGTGGAACTTAGTGTTGTTTTAGGTAAAACATTAGCCTGTAGGTAATGGAGTTCATAGAGAATGTCCTTCCTGCAAACACTGTATTGCATGTGCCAATGGTTGTGACTCATTGCCGCTTACTGTAATCGAAACCATAATTACCGATTTCGTGTTAAGTTTATAAAACAATTCGTTATTAATTATATACTTGTATCCCCGTTACTTTAATTTATAGTTGAATACCTTCACACCATATATACTTTATGCATAGTAAAATACCTTGTATATATCAGTTGGGGTATGTTTCTATTGATGCAAGTAGTTTTGGTTTATTTTGTTTTAAAAATTATTTAATTTCAAAATGTCCTCAAGATGATAGGACACACGGCTGTTTATGCATGCATAGTTGATAGTGGCTGCTTGCTACAGTACAAACGATGTTCTTATCGCTTCGAGCACCGATTTATTGCATGATCGAATATAAATTGTTTTTAAAACTTCATACAGTTAATATTAACATATGTGTATATTTTACTGAAAAATAAAAATGTTTAGTTTAAGCTTATTCTGTTGAAACCGACTTATGATAAATTGAGAAATCGGAGCAAGATGTTGAAGAAGGCAAACTATGCAAACAGAGCTTTTGATTTCCAGGTATTCCTCTGATTCCTGTGATCTTCTTTCTCGCCCTTAACCACGATATGTACTACGGGGACAAAGGATTGTCAGTATTTATGCTTACCTATGCTTGCATATTTAGTATGAATTCGCACGAAACTGTTGTATTTTTAGAGTATCATTTTTATCGAAGTTTAGAATAAGATGTCTAGAAAATTTGAATTGCCTATTGGAATCGTTTCCATGTCGACGAATTTCGCATATTTCAAATGTATGCAGTTTTTATGTCTTTAGTTCACAAGTAGTTCATATTGAAATGCGAAATGTAGTTACAGTAAACACCAGTTATCATAGCACAATATATTTCGCGAAATAAAAGTTCGTGTTTTTACAGTTGTAACATATAAAGGCTGCAGTCCTTTTCAGTCTGGGCTGTGAATTATAATTTGTGCCAATATATGAATACACAATTTGTAAAAAAATACTTAAAAATAATACACATCGCCTGCCTTCCAGTTGCTGGTTCGGCCCCAGGAATGTCGGCTACGCCCTAGTGATTCCTCTAGGCGCTATCGTGCTGGCAAACATTGTTATCCTGGCCCTGCTCGCTATGCGCCTGTGTCGTTGGCGTAATGCGAAGTTGAAGTTGCACCAATCTAAACGCCGCGTGGCCCTGCTTTACGCAAATGCGACCCTCACGGTCTTCGTATTTTTGGGTACGGTATATATATGTGTGCATATATTATTCTTCTTACTAATCTTAAACAAATCATGACTATCTATTTATATATTTATGTATGTTTATTTCGTCATCAGATTTATTAAAAGATGGTGTTCATAACGATTTATACGTTTAAGTATTAACTGATTAACTGGGTGTTGAGAATCAAAGCAATCATTATTCTTTTATCCTCGATGATAGTCATGGCGATGAAGATATTTGTTATTAAGGTGATAAGGATACATATGGTGAATATATAATCATTCTTCTTAATTATGTTTATTTTTTATTTTTGCTATGATAATGATACTGTGTTGATGATGATAATACTACTGATAAATTTGATAGAAAAGGAGATGATTATGTTGATTATTAACGACCACGAGGATGAGTGTAACGATTACGAAGATCGTGAGTGGGAGAAAAGGGAGAATGGAGAGCATAAAGGCTGAATGATGATGCTGCTGATGGTGATAATGCTACTGATGATGAAAATGATGGTGATGACGATAACGATGACGATGATAATCTGTATTATGATTTTGCTTTTAAGGACATGAATACTGATAACTGCATCACCATGACAACGAATGTGACTACAGTAGCGATCCCAATCACATTAATAGATGACTATGCTTCTGTTTCAGCTGCGGCCTGGATATTCTCTTACCTGTCCGTTGAGAACACCAATCTCGCCTTCCATTACCTGTTTGCCATCCTAAGCGCTATCATTGGCGTCCTTATCTTTGTCCTCTTCGTTACTCGCGACAGAGAGGTAAGTATTCTCTGTCGTCAAATTAAATGTAGTTGTATGTTGAAATTCTAAACAAGCTTCGTTTTATCGGACTTGTTCTCAGATTTAGGTAGTTTAAAAAAGTATGAAATGTTTTAACAGCATACATTTTATCCTGAACGTATTACCTTTTCTGGATTCGATTACGGGATCATTTAAAGCAAATTCTTAATAGACTCATATACCATTTAAGCTGGTCAATTTACATTTGTGTTTGAAACCATATGTCCGTAATCAACACATTTTGTTAAGCATTGACGAGCAGCGTTATAAAATCTTTAATTATTATTTGTCCATTTTTTTATTGGTGGTAAGACATAAACCAACCGATATTTTGTATTGAATATTTAGACTCATATATTATATATATTAGCTTGTTGAAATAGAATAACTACATTTTGCAATGAATCTATGGCATATGAAAATTGCCCTTTCGAAATAATCTGAAAAAGTCCCTTTATAAATCAAAGGTTTACGTTTTCTATCTGATCTGTAAAATAAAAAAAAAACATGTAAAAATTGATGGAACAAAAGAACATTTATGCGTATCACATATAATTTAAAAATTCTCTGATTTCACTAACAAACTAATGCACGTTTCATTGCGATATGAAAACTGTGAACAACACACACGCACTTTATTAATATCGATGATCACAAAACACGTCGTACAATTTCAGGTTCGGAAATCGTGGAACAGGCAGTGTTGCAAGCAACCAAAAGTGGAGATCATACCACCGAGCCAAATTGAGCTTGAGCGCAAGATCCAATTCGAAGAGTCACTGAAACGAAAGGTAGCGTACTCCGAACAGATCAGGGCCGGCAACTCCCTTTACCCCAAGACCGACAACCCTTACAGGTCGATGTTTAATAACTCTTACGGAAGCAGGGCGGATAACTCGTACCTGGCGAGGGTCGACGTGTCGGGTCAGCCTATGTTTGACATTCCCTACAAGGACATGGTCACAGACTCCGGTCAGGTGCACGTGGTGTATTCCAACCGATCAAAGGGTGGTAACTCCTCGCAGTTCAAGGGCGAGAACCCTGACCTGAGCAAGGAAGATCGGGGTCACACACCATTCAATGTTGTAGGGAGCGGTTATTAGTGGTTGTGTTGATTTTGTCAGACGTCTGCAAAAGAAAAAAATTGAAAAGGATTAAGACAATCATAGTGGCTATTAAAAATTAAAAAGAGTTTTGTATAGACCTGTTTTTATTTTAAAATAATGGAACTGTTTTATATATATGTTGTACATGTTAATTGATGTTTTTGAACGAATACAGATGTTTCAAACAAAGGCAAATGTGCTTTCCTTTTTACATTATAAAACATCTGCATACTTAAGCAGGATATGTATTAAGCATTTTTATTATCTTTTTAGTTGTTAATATATATTTTCTGAAATAGTATTGATGAATTGATATTATGTATGTGGTTAAAATAAATATAAATGACTGATGTTTTATTCTCCAACATTTTGGATTGAACATTACATTTTTATTATTAAATTCATTATGTTTTGACAAAAATTTAAGAACATATGGTTTCGTCGTTTGTCTGTAATATGCTTCTTTAATTGTATTTTATAGTAATGCTGTCTGCATACATATCTTCACGATATCTTTTGAATTGGCTGTGTTATTTTAACCTGTACAAATTGCACTGGTTATGCTCCTCATGCATATATGCTTCACTGTTTGAGTTTATTAAGAATTGTAGTTTCAAATATTGTGCGTGGTCGTTTTATAAAAATATATTATTGTTTCTGTTTATTGTAAAGTTTGCAAACTTTGTTTTTAATGAAATGTTTTATATTGATTTTTTGTTTCAAATTTTTAACATTAATATTATGTTATAAGCCCGAAATATATAATTGTATACATCAACTATAGGAGGTTTCATCTCATATTTCTTAATAAGCATGTATACATCAATTATTCAATACCTAAGGGAGAAGACCGCAAATGGAAATCCTTTTCATATTTTAGTTGTTTCCCTTTTGTTTTCCTTTTATATAAACGACACGGCTACGATGACTTGTTTTCGCGTCCTCACGCAAAAACCAAATACCTTAGTTGCATATTTTACTTAAAGTTATTAAAAAGTGCATCAGTGTTATATAGGTATCATATAAACTGGAAGAAAGGGTCTTAAAACCAAATTCTTTTAAAATCACCTGCGCGTTCAGGTTATATGTCCGACAATTTTAAAAAACCTTCTGGCTTCATTAGTTAATATAAATGAAATGCAATGCCATGTTATGTTGTGAACAATTGAATGCACGGTTTTTGGTTTAATTTATGACGCAACTATCACTAAGAGCAGTATCGTATCATAAATTGTCTCGCTAGAGATATAAAGTACAAAGCATATTCGTGTATACATGTGAACACAGACAGGGCAGCTAAACCACTAGTAAAAAAAACGTTTTAGGCCTTGTGGCCTTGTGGCCTTTTCGCGGGGGAACTTTACCGAAATCAGACAATCATCAATTTATTGACTTATGCATTTGAAACTTTATTCCTTATATAATGCACAGGCATATAAAGCGATAACATAATACATGAATAAGTATTCAATTAAATTGTCAAAACATCGATATATTATTTACTTAAATACGACGTATTTCGAATGAAGAGTGTGTCAATTAAAAACGCACGAGTAGTTGATAACAACAGTTCTCGTTGAATTGTGAACAAATCGACCAATAATCGCCTTCTTTCATAACTGACATTTGGACGTCGAGAATTACACAGATTCATTATTGTATGGGTCTTATTGGTGAAACTTTTTGCAGTTTTTGACATACTTGGTAGATTTTCATCAAATAAACGGTGTTTTATTATAGATGGGCGCTTCCTTCTTGCAACCAAAACGATATAAGCCTGCTTTGGTCGATCTTTCAGGTTGTTGCATAGTGTTATTTATCAACCACAATTGACGAAAAAAGAAAAGTTCTAAATTACCGTATTTTTTTTACAATTATTAATTTATATTGATTACAATATCACGTCTGGTATATAACATTACTTGAAAAAAGTTCATATTTTCAGTATATTTGGTAATAAAATTTCGCGATGTGAAATAGAAAGTACATCGCGAAAATAGGTGAAATAACGATATACACACTATAAATAACGCAAGTAGATTGATCATGTTTTTATATAATATATAAACAATTCAATACGCATACACAATTTGCATTCCTGGGTTTAGCACTTGACGATGATAATTAATCTACTTGCGTTATTTATAGTTAACTGGTAGTTACCTGGTACCTGAACCCAGTAAAAATGTATTACCGAATATACTGAAAATATGAAAACTTAACAACTTTTTCCAAATAATGTACTATACCAGTCGCGGTATTTTAATCAATATATACTAATAATAGTAAAAAATACGGTATTTAATAACTTTTCTTTTTGCGTCAATCGCGGTTTACGGTCCCTTTAACACACCTGTTAAATTATAATTGGATAAATTTTCTTTTATTATATATATAAGGACAAAACAATTTTTTGCAAGTACATGTGATCTCAAAATTCTACTCTCCATCTAGATGATCGGTATTGATTATATTCTTTCTATATTTTTTTTATAGTAATTGGTTTCATTTAAGGTATGAAACACACGATAATACCGAAACCAAACACAATGTTTTAATATTCTCCTCGTCAACAATATTCAATAATTTATATTTAAAAAAATATTTTGATCTCTTACACTCAGTTTCACTACAGGAAATTGAAAAAAAAAAAGAAAAAACTAAATGTCAATTATAAACGCATGGAATTTTCAATCGTTTACAATGGTTCGAATGTGTCTTACTAACGATCTATACAATAATACGGACATTGAAAAAATACCGGTGTTTAATCGAATTTTAGCAGCAGATATTATTCATTTAAGTCCATATGTATATATTAACAAATTTAGGTTGTCAGTTTTTTAAAGTTTACGAGGATACATCCCAAATACACCCATTTTCTGTAAAACGTCAGCAATTGGGTGAACGGATGTGATAGAAACTTTATATTTTAATCAGTCAAAATAATATAATACTACTGTATACAGATATCTTGTATATCATTTAGTATAGTTCATATTGAAACTTAAGTTGTTGTCCCTTTTTCTTTCAAAATTAAAAGGAAAAATGACAGTTGTACCGGTACCCTCTAGGGTGTTCGCCCGCTTGTGTGAAACACGTTGTTTTTTTCTAAGTGTTATCCGACTTCTTTGCAGGTTGGCTGCACTGAAGGTGTAATTACTTTATTAGGTGTCGTAGTTTCAAAAAATATTAACTAACCCACAAAATATAACCGCTGCCTAATCACAAGGTAATTTATATTACTAACAAAAATGCATGTACATATACAGTCACACATTATGATCTTGTGCTCACCTTAAAATAAAGGTCTACCCCAATACCCATGCACTTGCTCCAGTACAATACAACAATAGAAATATGCACTGAACACGGTCAGATGATTTATTCACAGGGTCTGCGTGTATGGGAAATTCACGGAAATGAAACTAATGTACATTTAACATGTAAACAAATAAAGTACTTAATAATAAGCGATGTATGCCATATCCTGGTAGCACGTTAAGTCCAATTTTGATAAATAGTGCAGACAAGAAATGGCATCGAAGCGACACATGCACAGCACAACTACACACAAAAACTAATACTATAATATCACAAACCAACTGAACCCCTAACATGTAACAACAGCAATCAAGTAGTATGGATTGAAACACTTAAGTTTCTAATTGATATAAAATGTAACTATAGAAGCATTGATAAAAAAACATGAAACAGTAAAATCTGTATATTTTATATAACAAATATCCGTTTCAAATAAATGATGTTTTTTTAATGATGCATTTACATTGGGCTTTGATTTGATTTACATTCTCAAATCTTACAAAGTAGCTTTAATTATACAGGCAAACCAGTTAAACCGTTCATGAAGCGCTCATCTAAGTGAATGTTGCACATATCGTCGAAGACTTGGCCATACGAATTAGTTTTTTACTTTGATATTGTAAAATTAAAAACATCCTGAACATAATTTTAAAGGCTGTCATTTCGTTGAAATGGGAAGTCCATTAAAAGCGAACGACTGATAATTAAAAACAAATAGCCGTTTGCTTAAACAATTGTTGACAAAAGCTGTGTATAGTAGTCAAAATGGGTACTATATTCTTAAAGCTTACAACACAAATCTGTGTTTACTGGTATCATGATAAAAATAGCAATTACTATAATTTGTTATCATATCATCTGTTAAGATTGCATTTTCAATAGATACACGATCATGTTAAAGATTCTGAACATAAAAGTAATCAAGGTGTATTTTATGCGGTCATGCATTCTAATTTTTACTTATTTGTTGTGTACATTGAGTGAGTAGTAAACAAAGAAAAAGGCAGACACCTTTGTCATTTAATCTGATAATGTCATTTTTCCTTGTCATTGGGCACAAGGAAATGACAAATTTACCTCCTTGTTAAATAGGCCATATCTTGAATTGTTTCAATTTAAAGAAACCCATATTGAATTCAGGTTTAACATATATAGAAATATACTAAAGAAGCAAAACAACTGTTAGTACTCTTGTAAACGTTTTTATTTAAATAAACGAAAATAAGACACATTTATAGAAATCCCTCAATGCTCAATAGTTTCAGTAAAAGCAAAGTCAGAAAAAACATTATTTACAACTCTAAGATTAGCTGCCCTATGCATGAGACCAAGCCAAGCAAACTTAAGCTTATAAACAATTAGAACACACCTATAATAATTGATAAGCACTGATTAAATACTGCTCAAACTACGATACTTTTATGAAAATATCATTTTGATTTTTAGGGATTTGGACACAATAAAAAATGGCAATTGGTCTTTAATAAGGAATTGTGACCTCTTATTTGAAAAATTGTCGGATGGTAAACATAGCAAATTGTTAGTGACTTAAGTGTGCTGTTTCCACTTGAGTATCTATATTGGAATGCCACTTTACTGTAGCTTAATGCCTAGTTTTCAATTCACATACTTGTACAAGAATTGTGTTTCTTGTTGGTGTTTGTGTTGGTGTTTTTGTTGGTGTTTTTGTTGGTGTTTTTATTGGTGTTTTTGTTGGTGTTCTGTTGGTGTTTTTGTTTGTGTGTTTTGTTGGTGTTTTTGTTGGTGTTTATGTTGGTGTTTTTATTGGTGTTTTGTTGGTGTTTTTGTTGGTGTTTTTGTTGGTGTTTTTGTTGGTGTTTTTGTTGGTATTTTTGTTGGTTTTCTTGTTGGTGTTCTTGTTGGTGTTCTTGTTGGTGTTTTTCTCAACATATGACATTTGCATCTGTTTAAGAGCAAGCAACCCCAATCTTGCAACAGAGCCCATATACGCACAATTTTCAAAAAGGTAGGTTCTGCCAAAACAGGTAGGTTCTGGCATTCGTATTTTGTAGTCCTAGATGCTACAATATTGCTAAAAAAGCAAATTGCAAAAATTAAAACGCTGTATAAAGGATTGGGGCTTTAGGCGTCGAGGAGGTGATTTCCGGAGTGATTGGCAGTCGCGCTTCTCAACTGTGCGACGTGGGTTAAATCTGCGTTCCCGGAAGCATGAAAGTTAGATTCGTGATCACCATACTGAACGTCAGAAATTTCCTATGGGTTTTTCCGGGGTCCCCCGCAGCATAGGACCAGACCAAGTTTGAAAATCTTTCTGCATTAACTAAATATCTTGACAGATATATATCTCCAGCTAATAAGTTGTTTTAAAAAGATTTTCAATATTCATGTGTGTTGGTGTTTCAAAAACTAATCGATTCAATTTCCACTTAATCATGGCTTTCTTTATATTTCGCATTTTTAAAGGGGCCTTTTCACAGATTTTGACATTTTTTAACTTATTTATTAAATGCTTTATATCGATAAATGTAAACATTGGATCGTAAAAGCTCCAGTAAAAAATCAAGAATAAAATTAAAAAAAGGAAAAGAACATTGTCCGCACCAGGTTTCGAACCAGTGACCCCTGGAGTCCTGCCAGAGTCCTGAAGTAAAAACGCTTTATCCTTCTGAGCTATTCCGCCGTGTACACATACTGTACGTATTTTATACCTTATATAAGCAATCTTCGTAGTTTCACAAAATTTAACGACAAAAACAGAACTCTCCAAATTATTCAATCGTTTCGCGTTGCAACGCTTTATAATTTTTAGGTTTTAAAATCGTCAAAAGATGCATATAATGGCTATATTAGACCATGGTAAATGTTCAGTATTACTGTTTCCTCACAAATATCATAACTAAAATGAAAATTTGCGAATCTGAAACAACTTTTTTCAATTTTGTCAATTTACCAAAGCGTGAAAAGATCCCTTTAATAATGCGTGCATATTTTTATATACACCATTACAATGTGTAAAATGGAACGGTTATCTAGAGTACGAGAACACTCAAACAACACGAACAATGCTATTATCAATGCAGTCCTCTTCTATTATTTAATAGAATATTTGATATTTGTTCGTTATCCGTATGCGTGCGCATAAGTGTTGAGCTTTGCCAAACGCATAACCACATCTTGTCAAGTAGACCCCTGAATGAACGCGAAATGAATGCCCTTTAAATATTCCTATTCTAACTGTTCGCCTAGCAACGCTGTGAAAGTTGGTTACTTCATTGCATACATGGCACCTTAAAACAATTGGGAGGTCCCTGGCATTATATATTAATGTACTTGAACGGTAATATAGTTTGCATATGAATTAGGTTTAGCACGTATGTATGTGGCCCTGTGAAAATATTTAACATATTTGCCTTGCAATTTTGAAACAGGAAGAAATACATTTACATTCATGCTAAATGGTTGAAGGAGATCAATAGATTTCGGGCTTTAAACAGTCTTCTTAAATCTCTGTTCATGATACATATCTCTTATACTCGTCCTATCATAGCGATTGTTATATTCACGTGTATATGTCGTGTCGCGGTCAGTGTGTATTGAAATAGAGAATCCTACGTATAAAAGTCTACGTATGAATAAACGAACAATCGTTTATAGCTATAAACGAACAATCGTTCATAGCTATTGTTTCTTTTTTTAAACGAACTATGTCATCCATTGTCGCATAACTTGTGTCGTGTCATGTATGGCTTTTTAATGTCCGTATACATATTAAGTTCACAAAAAAGTGCACGGGGGAGTTTTTATTAGTAATTGTACTGAATCACAATACAGGTTATACTTGAATACGATGCTCAACAATCATCAACAAATTAACCAAACATGCTGACTCAATGCTTATTGCAAATTCAAAAGAAAGCAATTTAGTCCCTTATAACAATAAATGCTTTCATCAACACATTATACATGTATATCATATGCATGTTCAACGGAAATATATCAATTGCTAACTAAGGCTTACGTGCACATATCTCAAGTAAAATATTGATAATCGTATGCTTAATATATCAGTTCGATTGTTCAATGCGTCAGTCTTTGTCTTCAGTATAACGATAAATCCGAGATCATAAGGAAAGGTTTGTTTTGTTGTTTGTTTGTTTACTTACATGTATGTGTACTGCCGTTTCCAATTGTCGCACCAATAAGGAAGACAATAAAGCAGTGTCATTACAGCTGGCGTTGCAGGTATTTCGTCCACATCTGTACCTAGAGTTGAAAAAAACTTTGATAAGGGCTTCTTCTATTTCATTTACATGATTGAAGTAACTGATAACGTGCCTGTTATGCGTATATGGCTGATCTGAGATCTACTGGTATGTTTTTCCTACTAAAATGCTTATTTTTCAATTTAAGGAAATTGAGCCAATTTTATTTTTCATTGAACAATCGCTATGTATAGAAACACACAGACGCATGTCAGTTCAGTTTAAATATATGCATCATCATCATCATCGTCATCGTCATTGTCATTGTCATCGCCATCATCATCATCATCATCATCATCATCATCATCATCATCATCATCATCATCATCATCATCATCATCATCATCATCATCATCATCATCATCATCATCATCATCATCATATCATCATCATCATCATCATCATCATCATCATCATCATCATCATCATCATCATCATCATCATCATCATCATCATCATCATCATCATCATCATCATCATCATCATCATTATCATCATCATCATCATCATCACCGTCATCGTCATCGTAATCGTTATCGTCATCGTCGTCATCATCAGCAGCAGCAACAGCATCATCATAAACAACAACAACAACAACATCATCATCATCACCATCATCATCATCATCTTTATTACAGGTATCCACAATATGAATAATGCTAGTTCGTGTATACATAAAAACATAAATGATTTGCCGAATATAACTCGTCCATAGTACAAGTTTCAACCAAATAATAATGAAGGGATTTCGTTGTTCTGCTCCTTTTTACATTCTTCACAAATATCATATCAAACATGTATATTTTTTAATCATTTTATTGTGTTGTTTTTAAAATAGCCCAAACACATAATATATTTGAAAACACCAAATATTCAACGACATAGGCATTCTTGAATTTTTCAAAACCGGTGCTGCGCCTGATGAGATCAATATAATATAATCATAATTATATATAATTTCATGTTATGAACATAAATAGTAAATTGTCTTTCTTTTATGTACTGATATAATTTTGAATCTTTATTCTTTAAATTAAAACGGATTTGGGGTTTTTACTTGCAATAATTATCTTTTTTTTGATGAAATGACGTCATTATTTCAGCAAATTTCTTCAGTTAAACTCTTTTACAATGTGAATAAACAGTGAAAAAAGGCATATTAAAATAAAAAGAAAATTTGTTGGTCGTGTTATAAATAGAATCTTAGATTCGTGGTCAGTTTGTATTGAATTTATTAAACTCGTAATTTAAATAAAGATAAAAACTCGTCAAGCCTCGTTTTTATCTTTATTTAGATGATTTGTTTAATAAATTCAATACAAAACGACCACTCATGCAAGATCCTATGTTTCAATGTCTTGGTCTCTTCTCCACTTGATCCCAGCCACCTCTCTATCACGTTTTCCATGAGACAAAGCGAAACCGCAACCAGACCAAAATAGTAACTTATTCATTTTGACGAATCTTTAACAAATGTATTATATTCATATTATTTGTAATCTATGAATATAAGTTTTTAGACATGCACCTTATTTTTTGTTCAGTAACTACAATTCTTAGACGTATGAAGTCCACTATTTTTCAAAAGCTCAAATAAGAAAAGAAAACAACTTTGACTTTAACTTTATATTAAATTGCGGCATCAATAATCTGCATGAAATAACGACTTATCATCAGTGCAATGAACGTTCGTGACATTAAATTAACATTCATATAAATTCATCGATCTGGCATATATGAAAATGTGTTCAGACCACTTTGCATGTAGACATTAACACTATCGCTAACAATGGACGACTTTTATATTGAACAAGATTTATTAATGACCATAATATTCATCAGATAAATTATTGTTGCTTGATTTAAAGGAATATCGTATGATACACCTTTTTTGGATATTGCCTCTAAAATACATTTTTTAATCAGAGGACTGAAATATAAAAATTGCTGATGCTTGTATTCGGAACTTCCAACGCCGTGAATGGTCCAAGATCTATTCTTTCTCGACTTAAAGGCTCAACCTTAAAGGGATCTTTTCACGCTTTGGTAAATTGACAAAATTGAAAAAAGTTGTTTCAGATCCGTAAGTTTTCGTTTTAGTTATGGTATTTGTGAGGAAACAGTAATACTGAACATTAACCATGCTCTAATATAGCCATTATATGCATCTTTTGACGATTTTAAAACCTAAAAATTATAAAGCGTTGCAACGCGAAACGATTGAATAATTTGGAGAGTTCTGTTTTTGTCGTAAAATTTTGTGAAACTACGAAGATTGCTTATATAAGGTATAAAATACGGCACGAATGTGTACTCGGCGGAATAGCTCAGTAGGCTAAAGCGTTTTTACTTCAGGACTCTGGCAGGACTCCAGGGGTCACTGGTTCGAAACCTGCTCCGGGCAATGTTCCTTTCCTTTTTTTTAATTTTTTTCTTGATTTTTTACTGGAGCTTTCATGATCCAATGTTTACATTTATCAATATATAGCATTTAATGAATAAGTTAAAAAAATGCCAAAATCTGTGAAAAGGCCCCTTTAATATACATGGAATAATTAACTGATTAGCTCAATATTCCTAAGTATGTTTTAGTATAAGAAGCAAAAATGAAATGCGTATTACTATCTACCAAATATTTAATTTATTTTATGTATTGATTATATATCGAGCGTTAAAACAGCATGGACTATTATATCTTCTTTGTGAAATAACACTTTGTACTGGTCCCATTGTGTTATAACGGTCATAACATAATGTCGCGAAGTAATCGCAGGAAATCTATATCTTAACATGTCATTTGCCTTCGTCGCGGTCTGGTCTTGCTTTTCAAAGCACACATTACAAAACATTGCATACAGCAGCAACATAATTATTTCGTAACTTCGACTTCTGTACTGGATTGTGACCATGAAAATGACCCTGGTATGTTTCCCGAAATCATTCGCCAGATAGCTGTTGTGCTTTATAAAAGACTTACCGAAAATTAATAATAAATATATTAAGAAAATAAACAAGTTATAAGCCAATTAATTCCCCGTTCATCTCAAAAATAACAACAACAAACTGACGCACAGACAACCATCCAAAGAAATAATAAACACATTATAAATACATTTTTTGTTTAAACGATATATAATGCAATTTAATGGTAGTGAATGGTTTTTAAAATATGTATTTGAATAGCATTCGTTGTTTGATTGCATTATCGGGGGCACTTTAATTACAAATATAAATAATATGCAGTTCAGCTTTAGTAAATATTCACACTTTTCATGTGACGCATGCACCGATTTATAGTACGCATTTATTATACATATACACATGTACGTTTATTTGATTAAATAGTTCGTGTTTAGGGATCTACTTTCATTATCATATTTCTATCATAAAAGCAACCTTTCTTACACATTGTAATCTCATTGTAACGTAGTTCAGCGGGAGTGTGGTTATCATTCGAAATTGTAAAACAATTTAGTGTGTATCGTATTCAAAATAGTTTGTTATCTATCGTTACCCTTGGTGAAACGCTTGACAGACGAAACCAAATGTTGAATCACAAACGTTTTTGTGCAGTACATATGTGACGTTTTTTTCTAAAAAATCTAAAAACAGGTTCTTTAAAAAAACATCAATATATTTTTTAACATAAACGTGCAAACTTTCATAAACAAAATGGAGTGGGTTATGTTATCTTGTGTTCTGTGTGTTTTAATATGCAGTGTGAATTGCCAAGGTAATTATTTAATATTACATATGTATAGTAATAATTTATATTGTATCTTCGTAGGGATAACCTGATAGTAGGGCTCACACGGGTCAAAAATATTCTTCGGGTCGGGTCGGCGGGTCAAAATTAAAATACCCGAGAAAATTCGGGTCGGGTCGGCTCAGACAATACATAAGTTAATTAAAATAAAACTACATTAATTGTCATAGCATGTTTTAGCGTTCTTAAATATTCAACTATTCGTCAAGTATATTGTTTAGAATATTATACTTTTTATTATTTTGATTTATTTAATTATGAATTAAATACTGAACTGCATAAAACTATTTATTAAGTTTACGCAACGTTGTTGAACTTTATTAGCATACGTAAGTATTACTAGGAATAGCGATCAAAAGTGAATGTACAGGAAAAACAACCTGTCAAGCAAAAATAAAGTTTGTCTTATTTCGAGGAGAGAAGCCAAAATAACTTTCACTGTAAGCTCTAACTGTATTTTCTACGTTGAAGTCAATATATTTACTAATACAAGCTTCGTTTTTTTAAAGTCACCATTTTAAGATCTGAATAACAAATTAAAGGAGCTGTCAACCAGATTGTCGGAGAAAAGAAAAGTTCTAAAATACCGTATTTTTTATAATTCTTAGTTTATATTGATTAAAATATCACGACTGGTATATTACATTACTTGAAAAAGTTTTGAAGTTTTCATATTTTCAGTATATTCGGTAATAAAATGTTACTGCATGTGTATTTGCACCAGGTAACTACCAGTTGTTAACTATAAATAACTCAAGTAGATTGATCATCATCGTCCCGTGGTAAACCCAGGAATGCAAATGGCGCATGCGTAGTGAATTGCATATTATATTTTACATATAAAATGATCAATCTACTTTCGTCATTTATAGCGTGTATATCGTTATGTAACCTATTTTCGCGATGTACTTTCGATTTCACATCGTTAAATTGTATTACCAAATATTCTTATTGTAAAAAAATACGGTATTTTAGAACTTTTCTTTTCTTCGTTAATATGGTTGACAGCTCCTTTAAACTCGACATGTATGCTTTTGGTGCGTCACTTCTATTCATGTATGACTATTTGTAATAACATCACTGCTTAACCTGATAAAGAATGTGATTTTACTTCACTTGTTTAAAAGAGATGAATTGACTACACGTTCAACATATAATCTTGTACTACGTAGCGTGCGACCTGAACCGGTATCGTTCGCAGAAACTTTGACCCGGATCCGCGGGTATTTTTTTGACCCGCGGATCCGGGTTTTTTCGGGTACCCGTTTGAGAACTACCTGATAGGCCTATGAGTAGTTCCGGCTTAAAGGGGTATTTTCACGTTTTGTTAGATTGACAAAATTATAAAAATAAAAAGTTGTTTCAGATTCGCACATTTTCGTTTTAGTTATCATATTTGTGAGGAAACAGTATTACTGAACATGCTCACCATGCTCTTAACCATCCATTATGTGCATCATTTGAGCAAGGATGGCCGAGGGATGATCTATGGTCTAAGTGGTAGACTTTTACTCTAGGACTCCAGAGGTCATTGGTTCGAGCACAGTTGAGGTTACTTTTTTTAATTGTATTATTGTGGGGTTTTTTGTACTGGAGCTTTAAAGATCAATTGTTTTCATTTATCTATATAGAGCATTTCATGACAAACTTCAATAGATGTCAAAATCTGTGAAAAGGCCCCTTTAACTTAAAATGCCTCGCTTTCTATTCTCTGACAGCGCGAAACAAGTTAAGGGAAATACTCTTAGCAAAGTCTATCAAAATTTGACAGTTGAATTACTGTCACCATAAACACTCATTAACAATGCTTTTACATGGTTATATGTACATTGTTTACGCTTATATTGCATACTTCTGACAAAAAATCTAAAAATTCCTTTAAATAACTGTTGTGTTACACGTTATAGTTGACATCGTCTATTTCGTTAAATGAACCTTTTACACCCGCATAAGTCGAATTTGAAATTCGTAATTTCGAAGATAATTAAAACAGTGTCATAGATTGAATATCCGATGAGTTCTTTAAAAATTTATTTCTTTAAACAATATTACACCTTTTTAGTATTACTTTTTGATCGATTTTTTCATTCTGGTTATTTTCTTTAAACTTGGGGTCAGAGTATAATATGTCCAATACACATATCTGAACCTACACATATTTTTGGAAATTACCGTGTAATCTATTTAACTAATATAATGTACACAATATTTTCCGGTATACTAAATAAACGAGTATATGAATGGTCGGAAGAAAACTATACCTATGAATTTAAAGCAGTGTTTCGGGCCGACTATTCAGCGTAAGATAATGGGTTATGCCTTCAAGCGATGGCTAAACAATTTTATCAAGAGGGGGGCATATTTTATTGCTTATATATTGACTTTAGAAAGGCATTTGATAGAATAAACCACAGTGTAATGTTTCAAGCACTTCAAGAAAGGAAATTAAAGATAAATTTATAACCGTTATAAACAATATGTACAGCTCACTCAATTCTTGTGTTTAAGTACATCATACAGCCGTCACTTATTCTTTTACGAACTAAAGGAACAGTGGTCAAATTACTACATTCTAGTTTTTTCAATGTCAAATTAGTACTCGTCAGGGGGACAAGACCAGCTCTACCATATTTGCTTTATTTATAGATGAATGATCAGTAATGCTACATGAGACTTGTATGTCTGGAATATGTGTTTCAAATTAAACCCCTGACATTGTATGTTTAGTGCTTGCGGACAATATTGCTAGCTGTGCGAAAACGGCATTAAAACTTCAAAAGCGGTTTAACGTAGTTGATCAGTTATGTTTTAATACGGGAATGGATATTAATTTAGATAAAACTGAAGTATTTATTTTAAGAAATGGCGGAATTTTAAGAAATCATGCACGCTGGACATATCGTGGTACGAAAATAAATACGATTTTCGCTTATAAATATATGAGATTTTTGTTAACACCCGAATTATGGATCGCGGCGAACAATTAACTAAGCTTACACTCCCCAAAAATAATATTCTCAATTTATAGTTCTAAAACGACTTTCGAAAACTTTCCTTTTCTAGAACTCTGCTTACTTTTTGATAGCATGGTAAAGCCAATATTGTTTTACGGCTCGCATATATGGGGCAATTAAAATGTAAACACCAAAGAAAATGTCCAAAATAAATTTTGTAAACGCCATTTACATGTAAGGAAAATACAAAGACATGTATCGCCCTTGGTGCATGTTGCTGACTGCCTTTATATGTGAATATTTTTTTTTAATTGCATTAAGTATTGGTTTGAGCTGTTAATGACGCATAATAAGAGATTACCAAACAATTCTATAATATGTTAATATTGTAAATATGAATAGATAAAGCTGGGCGTAATTGATGGATAACGAGTGTAAAAAAACTAAATATTCAGATACGGGTTATGGTTCGTTTGAATATCTCATGATGTTTGCAATGTAAATTTATTTGTCCACAAATTTTGGTCGGCATATAATTTATTGCGCCACACAGAATGGACAAATTGACATAAACAATACATCTAGATATACCCATTATAAGAACAGAGTCTATACTAAACAACGATTCGAAAAACATTCCACATGTCATAAACTTACACAAATCATGAATGTTCGTGTCTATAGTTGATTTTTTTTCATAAAACTTAAAACAAATATGTATACAGATATATAGACTCAATAAGCATACCATGTTTAAAAAAGGGGCGCCCCTTGTTAGTTATGTATAAGCTGTATTGGAAATTAAGTCACTTGCATAAAAACTAGGTCACCCGGTCAAATCTTAGAAAAACTTGTAACCATTCTAGATTCCACTTTTATTACACAATCCGGATACATAACTGTAAGAATGTTTATAAAGACTAAAAAATACTTTGAAGTGAAAACACGAATCGAGTTGTTAGATCTCATTGATGCAGCTTTAAAGTTGACTCATCCCAGGGAGGTTGGAAAGAACAGGACGATGGTCAAAACAAAGTCTAGAAAATGGTCAATTATAAATACTTATACTCTTGTTATTTATGTGTATGGTTCATCATGAACTTGTTCATATGCTGGCAACATGCTACTTGGAGGATCTTCCTTTTGCCTGGAACAGAACGTTTACCATGCAACTTAGGACCACGCCTTCCTCTTGTTGATGGTCACCTTCTTAGCAGCCTTCACATGTCACCCGACTGTTGATGCATTAGCATAATTGTTATTTGAAAGTATAAATAAAGAAACGTTTATTTATTTCTATTAATTAAAATATGTAAAATAAATTTCCAAACGGGCATTGTAGAAATTGAAGAAATGAAATATTCTTCTAAAACAATATTTGTATATACATTTTATAAATATATGTTATATGAATGAATGTATTTTACCTGGTACAGAACACAATTAATAAGTTTAAGTATTTTGCACTTCAGTGAGTCTCACCTTTGGTTTTCATGTGCTTTATAATCTTCTACCCTTTTAATGCAGTGCCTCCTGTAGCGAATGAATGTCTTAGTTTCGAGTATATACGTATTTATATTATTCAGATTCATATTTAAGTAACGGGAAGTGCGATATTCATCTGTAGATGAAAATTGTGTTAGCTGTTGAATTTAGTTTCATGCATTTTTATGCCCCAGGATAGATAGATCTGGGTTATATTGTTTTTGGCCTTTCTTATTTCTTTCTTTCTTTCTTTCTTTCTTTCTTTCTTTCTTTCTTTCTTTCTTTCTTTTTGTCTGTCATTCTGTCATTCTGTCCCAAAACTTAAACCTGACAGTAAAGTTTTGCAATAAATTTTGAAATATTGAACATAGCAACTTGATATTTGGCATGCACGTGTATCTCATAGAGCTGCATATTTTGAGTGGTGAAAGATCAAGGTCATCCTTCAAGGTCAAAGGTAAAAAAAAAGCGGCGCATTAGGGGGCATTGTGTTTCTGACAAACACATCTCTAGTTTATTTAGTCTCAACATCGTCTGAATCAACCGTTCGATTTAAGCTAGGCATTATACACTCAGAACATGCCATGTTGACGATCATAACACAACTATCAATATAAACCTTTTGATTGTCGTTGTTATCAACCCCACAAGCTTTAATATGCCTCGTATGCTGTGACAAATTTGTTTTATTTAAATTTAGCTTATCACTGAAACAATACAACTGACAACCACTTCGAATAATTCATAACAACATCCCCAATAAACCGAATGATCACCATCATCAAAAGGTCGGCTATAGGCATTGATTTAAACAGTTACGCTTTAATCACGCATTGGACAAAGACTCCCGTAAAGCGGCTGATAAACAGAGATCCCTTTATCAATCTAAGTAAATATAACGCATTAAAAAACGTCCGCGGGAACCCTGTGAAAGGCTGCTGAAGTGTTGAAATGGTTTTCGCAATTATTGTTTGATGTGCAATACTCATTGGATAATTATATAATCAGACAACTCTGAGTATTGACTTTAATGGATTTCATTATACTATGAAAGTGTAAAAACATCTGTTTGTTGCAAACATAGAAACAATTTGGATATTGCGTTTATTACACTTTTCCAATTTGTCGGCATTTATGTAAACTTTTTTTCTGCAAGACATTTAATGATTTCCTTTAATTACTCGTGAGATCCTTAAATTACAGTAAATCGTTGTCATTCGTACGTATGAAACTATATATTATAATATTATTATTATAATAATATGTTGTTGGCTTATGTAGGCAAGCAGATTTGTTCATTATTCATTATTGCATAAATCATAACACATCATGGGTGGCATTCAAAAGTATTTTTTGGCCCGGGTGGTTAATACTTGTTAACCCTGATCACTGATTATCATCACCACCGGAAAAAGATAACCAGCGAAGCGAAATTAAACATCACGCAAGAGGTAGTGCTCGTGAAAAGAATAAGTTTTACCATTTTTATCGCGAATGTTTTTAAAAAACTGTGTGACAAATTAATAGTGGACATATCAAACTGATATCGTAAGTAGTTGGGAGTTCTTTATTAATACATTCGAGTGTTGGAATAGAGCAAACATCAGCTACCTGGTACCGAAAATTAAGTTCATTGGGACCTTTTTTTTTCCTTTTGTCCGAGGAAAATATAATAATTTTGCCGCATTGTTCAATGGTGTGCACATAGAATTATAGAAACTATCGGTTTTTGCCAGCTTCAGCAAAAAAAATCAAGTTAGTCTGCAAATGTTTGGCTAAAATTTAAACGTCGCTGTGAACGGCGAATAGAACCTGACGTGTACGGCGTATAGCAAAATAAAATTAAATTGTGTAGGGCAACTAGTTTTGAGTTTATAAGGGAAAATAAATGAAAATTCGCAAATACGTGACCATCTTGGTATAAAACAAATAAATACGCTCATATTCCATACGATGAGACCGTTTTAGGCCAAATAATTCGTCTGATGAATTGTTGATATTTAAAAAATGCTTTGTTTTACGGGCACCTGCTACATACAGAATAACAGGTTACAGGTAACAGGTTACTGTCCGATCTTTTTGTAATATATCAGGCAAGCTTGCCGAGCCGTTATTTTATTCGTGCCGAGCCTAATATATTACAAAAAGATCAGGCACTAACCTGTTTTTCTGTTTATCATACCTCTACGTCCCCGATTTTTAAGAAATAATGAAAAAATCGCTATAAACAGAGGCTTACAGTAAGTCACCAATGCGAGCAGGCGACCGTAATTTTACACCTGAGGGACCCAGTCAAATTCTCACAATGATGGGGGGGAGGAAACCTGGCCCAGCATCCTTAATTTCCAAATGTCGGTCTCAATAAAATAATTTTCCTTTTCCAATCCCATTAACTATGAAAAGCTTGTACAATATTTTTTCTACTTTGTTGACAATCAACATAGGTACCATGGAAAACATTTAATGTTTTAAATCATTTGTATTTGAGCAAATTAATTTTTAGTGCTATTCCAAACACTATTCATTGTGTTTCTTGTCATTTATTGCAGATGAGTTAGCCATTGAGTTCTTCATGCAAAGAGTGGACAATTCTACGTACACAGTAACTGAGGCTATGGTGGACAGTAGCAGCTTGGAAAGGTTGAACATTGTGTGCAGGATAAACAATATCCAAAATATTGCTGGGTTCAATAACATAAACATTTACAGAGAAAACAAGAATGGAAATGTTGAACGCCTGGCTACCATGCAGACTCGTTATGCAGAACTCCCTGGGTATCAAAGACCTGCACTAGTTCAAAGCAGTGCCACTATGCAGGCTGTTGGTGTGTACAGTGATAAGAATCCGACTCTTGGAATATCAGTACCTGTGGCCTCTCTCACATGCAATGATGGGCTTCTGTACAACTGCTCCCTTGCTTATGACCAGAACATAGGAGGCATTCCACAAACAAAGACTTCCATGGTGGTCAGAAACCTCACAGTGTCAGGTACTATACCGATGTTCCATGTATTGCTTAAATTTTTTTCAGCCTTTCCAGGGCCCTCAATCTATCAAATCTGCGGCCGAATTTCGGCCACAGTCCCCCACCTGAAATGTATACTTTTTTCCCCTATTGGGGGAAAAAATTCCCCTTTATTTATTTACGTCGGTCAGGTCAAACTGTCCGACACTTTTGGAAATGTCTGTGAACCGGAAAATGGCACTCTCCCGATTGGGAAGAACTACACATTTCCCAAATAATGTCTGAAAAATCCCAATTGAAGGTTTAAACAAATAAATATTTTTATTTATTTGTTTGAAATAAAGTGCAACATTAAGTTAGTTTTCCTATGCCGCTATATAGCTTGAACCTAAGTACATATAATATTGACAACTTGACAACACTAAGTCATTAATTTTAAAGTATTTGGGAGCAAACAAATCAAATAAACCAAATTTCCAAACTTCACAATTCGAATTTTCCCCGTTTCATTTTTTTTGTTCGCGCATTTTCCCCAATTGGGCTGGTACCGGTACTTTTCTATGACATGTCAGCTACAGAATATAATGTAACCATAAACAGGTTCAACCGTTGTAATATCGCAAACATTCAGATGATTCTGGAGTTGTGATGTGTTTTTGTATTGAATTTCAGAGGTTAAAAGGCAAATTGAATACAACAAGCAAATTCGTTGAATTGATATCCCCCGCCAATATGCTTCTGGTTACAAAAGTGTTATTTTTGACACTCAAAAAAGGATTTTTTGAAGATAAAAAAGGCCATAACTCCGTTATTAAATGATGGTGTACGATGCCTTTTGGCGTGCATCATCCTATTATCCATATACATACTCATACCAAGTTTCAATGAAATCCGCCAAAGCACTTCCAAGATTTGGCTCCGGACACACACACACAACTTTTTTTTCAAGAAACAAAGGGCCATAACTCCGTTATTAACAGATGGTGTACAATGCCATTTGGCGTGCATCATCCTCTTATCCATATATATACTCATACCAAGTTTCAATGAAATCCGCCAAAGCACTTCCAAGATATGGCTCCTAACGGACGGAAAGACGGACGGAAGGACGGAAAGACGGACGTACGGACAACGCCAAAACAATATCCCTCCGCCTATGGCGGGGGATTATAAAATAATTATTTATAACAGCATTTCTTTTTTGTGTAGTAATTATGAAATCAATCAGTTGCGTGATGTATTGAATAATTCTTAAGCTCTTGACATAGAAGTATGTGAAATTTGGGGAAAATTAATGGCTACATTAACAACATTGTAAACATCATTATGTATTTGAAAAATGTGTGTTACACTGTTGCAAACACAACGAAAATGCGATCTTAAAAATAGTTGACACTTTAATAATTACAGTTGGTATTGTGGGTTATGGATTTTAAGGTTAGACTTTAAAATTATGCTTTAAACCAGCATTGCTAACAGTGAACGGTTCAGATGGCAAATATTAGAATTGTATGTATATGATTTTTTAATATTTTCTAATTATTTCAGGTTTTTAGGTATGTTAATGGTTTGTACTGTTTAAGTGTTTCCTCATTAAAACGGTTAAGATCATCAATCAATTGACAACGCTTTTTTTATCTTCTTCTGACGCACATCGATATTTTGTTTATTTTTAAACAACATTCCTATACAAATTAGTTTGATGTGGGCGTCGTTTACGTTTGATATAAGACTGCAGATAAGCATGATAATCTCGAATTTGG
Source organism: Dreissena polymorpha (assembly GCF_020536995.1). Taxonomy (NCBI): domain Eukaryota; kingdom Metazoa; phylum Mollusca; class Bivalvia; order Myida; family Dreissenidae; genus Dreissena; species Dreissena polymorpha. Next base: position 113,836,527 of record NC_068360.1, on the reverse strand, counting down.
GCGGATCTAAAATTGTGTCATCAGTCAGGGGCATGATAATTTTGAAAATGAGCGGAGTTTATAAGTGTTATTGGTCAGGGGTATCATAACACTTAGAAAATAATAGTGAGCCATCATTTCATATGCAATTGTCTACTAGTATACACTATCACTAACACAGATGTGTGCATCTTAATAGTTGTTAATATTTTTGCCAAACTGCCAATAACACGCTTCAATATAAACCTGCTTTTTGCCCAAATTATTTTGCATACAATAATTCCAGTCCTTTTTCCTGCAAGTCAAATAAGCCTGATCAGCATGAAAAGCATCTGGTCTACAAGTAGGACTTGGATTGTCAATATGATTGAGTGTTTTTCTCCATTTTGATTGTGAAAATTCGAACAAACAGAGATGAGGTATTGTAAGTGTTTACCAGTCCTTTATGATAATTGACTTTTGGAATGTTGAAGTTGAATTGCTTTTGCTGCCTCATGTGTCTAATTATAGCATGGCTAGTAATATTTTTGTAAATACTGTAGATTAGCAAAAAAACAGAACATGCACATTTGCAATACTCTAATCTCTAATAATCATTCCACTGGAAATTGCACTTGAATGTTTTTATGCATGTTTTCTTTAGTAACCTTTACCAAACTTCAGTCCAGCCTAAAGAAGTTCAGTTAAGGGCATTCAACCAGTCATCATCATTTCCGTTGGAAATTCTCAACGACATGGGAACAGTTTCCACCAATATGGCTCACTTTATGATTGGTCAAGTGGTTAAACTCACCTGCAAGGCAAATCTTGGTACTCGCAGCAATGGACTCATCTTCTGGAGAAAGAGTAACTTTGTACCTGGCAGTGCGATGGCCAACTACATTCCAAACAATAATGAACGTGAAGATGGTCAAGTTGTGGCCAATGGTTGCCAGTTTGAGAAAACAAGCATCATGTACAACATGACTGACCAGGATGCGATCAGAACATCCAACAATCCACTTCAGTTCCAGTGCTACATAAGTGTTCCTGTCTCTTCTGCTCTTCTACCTGAGACCACAGTGAAGAATTTCTACATCAAAGTCCGTATGTGTCATTCTTTTTTCTGATCACCATTATTGCCTATCTTGCATGCTTCCAAATCTGTCTGAGAGAAAGAACACAATGTCAAAGAAATTGAACGCATGTGTGCTGCATTGCAATAATAAGTGGACTGCTTAATTTTCCATTTATAATTTATTTCGTGAAATGCTGCAAAAGTGAAATATCTTTGCACGTAAAGCTTAATTTTACTATGTATCTATACCTTAGATAACATTTTTATGGTTTTTTACCGTCAGATCAGTCAGTTTAGTTGGTCAGAGTGGGTAATTATTGTGACTTGATTATTGTGTTCTACTTGAACTCGTCAGTCAACTATTCGCTCGAGGTTAGCTTTTGTGATTGCCTTAAGCTGCGGCATTGAACATTGTCTTGAGGATTACAGTTTTGTTACCGTGGTACATTGTAGAAATCACTGCCCTTATATTTATACTTTTTATATACTTTACTCGCCAGAAGAATGTATTGGCTCTATTGTAAAACATGACAAGTCTTGCATACAAAACTACTAGTGTTGATGAATAAGATTGTACTTATATGATCTCAGATAATGTAAATGAACCAACCACATGAGGCTTGGCTACAGCAGGTAAACTAATAATAGATTGCCTTAATATTTAAAACCTAGAAGTTTGTAACAAACTTATACAACTTCTGTCAAAAAGTCCCACATGTTTATTGAAAACCATTTACATATTTTGGCTACTTAAAAAAAATATGATACATAACTTTTACAAATATATTAATTTATTATGAAAAAAGTATCAAGCTTTTCTTTATAAATACAAGTTTTCATGTTACATTCATTTAATATTATATTTTAATATATTGGTATATGTATATATTGCATAAAAGCCTAATACTTATTGAGAAGCTCTGAAGTCCATTTTCTGCGTGGAATCAACATGTGCTCTTTTGATTGACACTTGAGAATGCCCGTTTTAGGGGGATTGAACCTGTGACCTTATGATCACTGTTATTAGTGTTTTATAACGTAATTAACGACAACTATTCTTTATCCACACACAAAAACGTTTGCATTGCAGCAGTTTTAACTGCATATGAAACAACGGATCATGTTAATCCCAGTATTAACGTTCATCAAATACCTTTTAATGCATGTTTATTGATAGATTTTGGGCTTCATTACGTATTTGCTAATGTTTCAATGTTGTAAGACGTGCATGTATTGTTAATTTGTTCAGAGTAAGAGTTGATCAAACAAATATGCAATAACAAAATGTGTTTCTCAACAGTGTCCACCACAACTGAAACTACAGTTAAAACCACCACAGGTATTTATTCTAATGCATTGATTTCGATTTCTGTATTTCCGATCATAATACCACACATATAAGGTATCGAGGTTCTGTATGAAAGCTTAGTGATATACAATAGTGTTAATTAGTATATACCGATTGCGAATTTCAAATATAAAGTATGAACTAGTCAGTAATAATTGTTATCAGTTTAAACAAAAAAATCCGCGTCTGAGAGTCTTTGTTGTCTTAACATGTCGTGTTTTTGTTTTACAGATGCTCCAATAGATAAAAATACATCGACAGTGAACTCCGCTTCTGGTAGGTATTTATGCGATTTTTTGAGCAACATGAAGCTGCATACCTGGCAATTATTAATTAACGGTTGCGAAAACAATGAGCGTAATACTTAATATTGTTGCAAACATTAAATCATGTTCATAAATAATACCTAAAAATAACAAAAAGTGCGATATTTTAATGTGCTTTGAAACCTAAAGATTGTATTCGTTCCCTCATTCAATTCCGAATGATGACAAGAACATGTACCTTCTTTGGTATAGAGGGAGTAGTTAATGTAACTTTTGTCGTCACGCATTGTTGGCATATAAAAATTGTTCGCATTTAAACAATACGAAACGACAATAATATTATTTATTTTTAAAAAGCGTGCGTTGATGGAATGGGGTTATTAAGGTGTTGCAGAGGCGGTGGCTGGTGCTGCCGCGCTTTTACTGCTGTTAAATGTGCTGCTGTTGTCCTGACTTGACCATGAAGAAAGAATGCGTCCCATAAACATTGGAGTTGATTTTCAGTTAATATATTTCAAAGACTTTCACAAATATAAACGTTTATATGAAAATGAACAAAGTAATGAGTGAGCTGTATAAACAACTATGAACCCAGAAACTGTAGCTGTGTACGAACATATACATGTGTTTAACATTTGTCTCACATATGGTAATTGTCAGTCAACTGCTTGTTTGTTCGCTTTTATGGTGTCTGAACAAAGACGCTTGAATCCTAACATTACGTCGACTAAAATAATAATTGACTTGAGCATTCTTTATTTCTAAGTTGTATGCCACACACTGTTATGTAATAGCAAATATTAGACATAAATCACACTGATTTTCGTATTTCACTTAACCTTTACATTCTCTGCATGAAGCCATGTCAGCATCTACGGTCCATTTCTATCATTCAATTGTCTTTATGGAATGAAAACACATGAGCAATCGTCAGGTAGAACATTCAAATCAACCTGTCAGAACAAAAAACAACATATAGTACTTTAAGGTAAAAGAAGGTTTTTTACTATAACTCTAATTACAAGTTCATGTAATGCGTTTGTCCAAATTATTGTTGGTGCTTCAACGCAGTTTTACATAAAATATGTTATGTTAAAATCGATGATCAATGGGATCTAGTGAAACGAAACAACTTATATACTTACTGACATCAATCTAATCCCAAACTCACTTAAAATTTCAAGCTTGTTGTGAATTTCTTGTTATACCGTCTTATTTACCCCACAAAGATAAATGAGTTTCAATAAAAAACAAGGTATAGGTTTAAATATTTCCATATTTTTTAACGCCTCTGTGGTGTAGAGATAAAGCATATTTTTATATAGAGAATTCCCGTTTTAGATTACCGCCGGAAAAAGCTCACTTTTTTATCGACGTTTTTGTTGTTTTTTGGGGAGTTTTCTATTTAACTGTTGTATGATATTCCAAATAGTAAAGTGTTGTTAATAAATACATACAATAACTTTTAAATAAAATAATCATCAACTATTGAATTAAATAATGTTCGCATATTAAACCTATGTTTGCACAATTATCTATTCTATATGAAAACTATGTAATTCTGAATATCATTGCGTATGTGAGCAATGAAAGAAGATCAATTTGAACTTTTTTTTTTGTCCGATAGCTTACGTTTATAAATGATATACTACACGGTATTCATACGTGTAAGCAAATTATTATAGTTGTATATAAATACGATATGTTAAAATAAAATCTAACATTGTCACATGCAGCATGGTTATGTCAAATTCTTTTGTGCAAAGGTAAGTACCCTGGCGAGTTAAGCTTGAACTTAAAAGGATTGAGTGGAAATTTAGTAACATCATATACGATTTATGTGCTCTAATTATCTATTTAGCGTATATATTATATATTTTTATTGTTTAATAAATTATAGCAAGAGATCGGTCTTTTCTTCTGGTTTTCTGAGGGGGATATCATCACTTGTGTATTTATCTGTTCTTTGTTTGGTTAAGTTGTTTTATACGTCTCAAAAGCGACCATTTTGTTATTAAATCCAAACGTGAGTGTTGAAAGAAAATATTGAATTTTCAGCGAACTAATATTTCTTTATTAACATATTCAAAAACTTGTTGTCTGAACAAATCTTTTCAATATTAAAACAACATTTATATGTACATTATTTATAGAACTCGCCTTTAATGGAACGATAGCATTTGGTGAACAAGTGGTCTGTTTGAACAATACGCGCTCATATTTTACAACTGAATCTAATAGATATATCATTATTGGAATTGAAATCAAGCACAATACAAAGAGACGCAACTCCTGTTAATCTGGTGTAGGAAGGTAGAATTATTATTTACTGACAGATAAATCCTGTCAATACATGAAAGGTTGTGGAGAAATACAGATGATTTTCTGCATGAGGGATGACTGATATATGAACCTTGAAATGTCCGTTCACTTAGGTGCAAGTTTTGCGTCTCTCGTATTTGTTGTCACTATTACTCTTTGATCGTCAAGCCCAATAACTCGCGCTTACTGACCACTAACACGTTTTACATCAGTCAATGTAAAATGTAAATTTTAGTTGCACACACATTTAAGACTGCGTATCCGAATTTCAATATGCGATGTTTAACTTGATAAGCATATGAATACACTATTTGCAGACGCATGGTTAGCGAATATATTAAAGACTATACGCTTCATGTGGTACAGTACAGACCAATAATAGCACTTTAAATGAGGATTCTACTTAAAATAGCCATAATGTACATACAATATTGTCAATTAAGCATGTATTGAAAATCTAAGGAAATAATGTTTGACATCCAAACCCTTGCACATACTTCGTCATAAATGTCTGTGTTTCGCCAAAACAAAGGTGCTTTATATTAAAATCAAAGCCAAATCCTAATTAAACATGGTCAGAAATTTCTTGTGAAATAATGTTTGACCATGATGTTGTTTTGTTCCTTGCAGGTGAATGTAATGTTGGTCATTGCAAACTTAATTGACAAAACAATAATGCTTCATATGCAAATAACAGAGTTATTAATCGGTTAAAAAGCATATTAATTGTTTGCATTGTTTATTGTTAGTTTCTTTGAATGATACTATCAGCTTATTATCCATAAAAAGTGGACACGTTACTTAGAAAAAACCTCCCTATAAAACTATAAAAAGACCACTTTCTCTTGACTCGCTGCTTAACACCGGTTAGACTGTCCACTATTTTAGTAATCAGTTATACTATACGTTATTTAAACATGAAAAATCTTTGAAATATGTATAAGCTGTTTACAAGCAATTTAATCCAGATACCATGTATTTTCATTTCCCCTCATTCTATATGAAGATTTGTAATTGACCAATCAAAAAGATATTCTTTCACACTGAATTAAAAAAGTATTTACCTTTCCAATTTATTGTTACTTTCACAATTTATATTGTTTTGAAACCGCTCATAAAACTAGTTTTGTTTTAAATATTTGCAACTACACAACTCTGTATTTATGAAGCCATACTGTTTTACCATGAAATGAACTGCTTCCGTTAATAATATTATCATTTATGTGGAGAGGTTCAAAACATGAAAGGAAGAAAGTCAATTTATACTTAATTGTTTTGATCACAGCGTGGCCACGTTTCAAACGGTAAAGTTAGAAAGACTATGGCCTTAAATTATAGGGAATTCTGCTTCGTTACACAATGTTCCATTTCACCGGTAGGGGACAATAAGAAAGTGGACACATATTTGTGTTTTTTTCCAAAGCTTATGATGTCATTCCGTGCCCGATGCTGATGATCCGGAGTGTACAGGGTGCAGGATCACGTGACTTTGTGGGGTTCACATTTGAACGTTGATGGATGTAAACACACCGGTATGCAGTGTTTTTCTTCAAATCTAAATAACTTTTGTAAACAACATTTCTTACGAATTTCAAGTAAAACCCGTTTTTATGTTGCTTATGGCAATATGAAATACATCAGACTCATGTTATTTAATAAAGCTGTGTGCTTGGCCAAACATTCGATGTGTAACGCAATCATGTACGCGGTTATGCTGCACGCAACGTGAGAATTTGGCACCGATATCAGTCCTATTCAATGATTCATTCTTACATCTTACGAAATCGGCAAAAACTACAAAAACGGTCTTTTATGCGCTAAAGATTTTTGGGAATGTATTTCAATAACTTGAGATATTGCGCAAATAAAGTACTAAACGGTGTGTTTACAGTTTGTCCAATCTGCGTGTAAATCCCTGTGAAACCCGTTGATTTGATACTGTGAGTAATCCGTCAATCAATAAATGAATCAATCAACCAATTGATGAATGTTCACAGCAATGCCACTCCCCACTACAATCAGCTGAAGCCTCCTATGAGACGCATGTCTGAATCCGGTCCAATTATATGTCTCTACGGTCAGTGTTAAATCGTCATAACCGTTGTAGTCAACACGTAATGCTTCGGTGCGGAACGGATCTGGCGGGGTGGGTTTTCTGATGAAGGACGATGTATTTCGGGTTTTAATGTTATTGTTTTAGACGATTCGAGTCTTGGCTACATTTTAATTGCGTGCGTTTGCTATTTGCCACCAGAAAACTCCTCCAGACAAGTTGACGTTAATGCTTTTATTCGATACGATTTTAACAGGATTGTATAACTTTCAGAGCCCTGGCAAACTGTTTATCTGTGGAGATCTTAATAGTCGGTGTGGAGCCGGAGATGATTGTATTGTTGAAGTATATGATATTGTACAACGAAATATTATAGATTATATGACTAATAGTTACGGACACATTCTTATTGAATTCCTTATAAACAGCAATATGTGCATTTTGAACGGTCGAAATACCGTTACGAATGACTTCACATTTGTGTCCAGTGAGGACACTTCGGTCGTTGACTACTGTATTGTTAACCATGAGGATCGCAGTATGTTTCAGGACTATCAGGTTTTACGGGTCAATGATATTCTTAATGCTTCGTCCCAACATCGCTTCCCGACCACTCATGTTTTTATGGCATATTTCGGTTGAGGGTTTTGGTACAAATGCGACGGAGGTGCACGAGAGAGAGGCAGAGGATGAAGTTTCATATAGATATGACACTTCGTCTGTGCCTGAGTTATTTCTCGGTAAGGAAGCAAAAGTAGATGAAATAAGCCGTGCCATCACTGAGGTATAGACAGGTTATAGACTTCAGGGTGATATAGATAGGGCATACTCTGACTTTTGCTCTTTCATTGGATATGAAATGACGGAGAAGCTCACAAGACGGAAGGTAAATTTGAAACATGAAACATCAAATAAGCGACGAAGGGTCGGGAAGCCGTGGTGGAATTATGGCCTAACCACTTTGTGGAATTATGTTTGTGAATCCAAATGTAAATGGTTAAACTGTAAGTCATCATCTGATAGGGCTCGATTGAAGCCTGATTATGTCAAATGTCGAAAGCGATTTGACCGAGCTGTTTAGTCTGCAAAACGGAAACACTGGGTCAAAACGCAGAATGATATGTCAGCAAACCATGATAATGACCCTCAAACATTTTGGAGGGATATTGGAAAAGTTGGCGTAGGTCAAAGTAGAACTAAACAGATCCCAATGGAAGTTCGTATGGATGATGGCCCATTATGTTCAGATAAAGAAATTGTTTTAAATAGATGGAAAAATGACTTTCAGAAATTATATAATTAAGCCAGCTTTGCCTCTGCTGCAAACGACCATGTTACCGATAATAATGATACTGTGCCAATGGAGTCGTATATGAATAAAAATATAAGCATATTTAAAATCGTAAAAGCTGTAAAAAAATGCTAACAGAGGTAAGGCTTCTGGAACTGATGGTATTTCATATGAGGTGTTAATTCATAGAACAGCAATAGAGTTCTTACACGCATTGTTTCACGTATGTTTTATGACAGGAATGATTCAACACGAGTGGAAAAAGGGTATTATTAACCCTATCCCTAAGACGAGTACAGCCGACCCGAGAGATCCTTTATCATACAGGGGCAAAACTATTGCTAATACTATGTATAAATTATACGGCTCTGTTTGAAGCAACCTGCTATACAAATGGGTCGAAGCTAATGATAAGATGGTCGACGAACAGAATGGATTCCGTAAAAAAACCGTAGTACAGTAGACCATCTCTCTTCTTTTACCAATCTTGTAGATACAAGGAAGAGCCAGAATCTATCTACATTTTGTGCATTTATTAATTTAAGAAAGGCATATGACACTGTTGATAGAGCTATCCTGTGGAGTAGACTGAAACAATTTCTTCCTGTGTTCGTATTAATGGCAACGTCACGACTGGTTTAACGTAACGTATTAATACGTAAGGGATGTACAAGTTCGCTGATCTTATTCGACCTCTTCATCAACGACCTGGCCGAGGAAATGAAAGCCTGTGGTAGGGGTGTTGATGTCGGGGGTGAAAAAGTGTTTATATTGCTTTATGCAGATGATTTTGTACTGCTTGCAAACAATGAACAGGATTTACAATATATGATAAATAAATTGTATGATTGATGTGTAAGCAATTGTATGTCTGTTAATACAAGTAAAAGCAACATTGTACACTTCCGACGAAAGGCAAAAGCTAGAACAGATTATCATTGTTTTTGTATGGCGATAAGACGTTATCCTTTTTGAGCAATAGAAGTACCTTGGCTTATTCCTAAATGAGCACTTAAACATTAATGTAACTGTTAAAATGGTTGCACAAAATTATAGTAGAGCACTAGGTTTTTTAATTGCAAAATATAAATCGATAAATGGAATACCATATAGAGTATACAGTAAATTATATGATAGTATGGTATGGTATGGTCGGTCATAGCCTATAGGGCAGCGGTGTGGGGGGAAAAACGTTTTCATGCATTAACGCAGTTCATAATAGAGCTATGAGATTCTTTTTGGGTCTTGGTAAATATGCACCCACTGCCGCTGTGTCTGGGAATATGGGCTGACAACAACCCGGAACTCACCAATAGATGGCTGCAATGGCACCGATTAATGAACATGGATTATGCAAGAGTAAACTACAAAGTTTTCAAATGGTGCAAGAGTAGAAGTGCTGTCTGCAGAAATTAGTGTTTTATGTTGCATGATTGGCTTGCTACCAAGCTACAGTCCATGTTTTGGTCTCTACAGGTAGACGTGTACAGAAGAGACTGTAGCTCGGTTAGCAAGCCAATCATGTAAAGGGAAGTGTCAAATGAGCTTACTAAGAGACACATGCACAACTGGCAGTTATCCATTGACAGAGAAAATAGTGTAAGCGGCAATGGGCATAATAAACTTAGAACATATAGACGTATTTAACGTTTCTATGAGCCTGAACTGTATTGCACTATAAACATGCCTCTATCTCACCGAACAGCAATTGCTAAATTCAGACGTGGAGTTGTTCCACTTAAAATAGAAACTGGTTGATATATCCGCCTGCCAGTGTAGGAAAGGTCATGTCCGTAACTTTTGTGTCAATGTAATAGAAAACGAAGCGATTGCCTTGATTTTCAATGAACCGGAACCATATTCGAATTTAGCCTACATATTATTAGAACAAATATTCTGACCAAGTTTCATGAAAATTGGACAATAAATAAGACTTCTATAATGTTAATAAGGATCTACTATAGCCAAATTAGAAAAACTTGCAGGTCCCTTGTGGCAGTTTTGGAAACGAACCGGAACAATGTATTGACACTGCTAAGTAGAAGAAATGTTCTGGTCGAGGTTTATAAAGATTAACAATTAATGTGACTTCTTGAGTGTTTACAAGGTTTTCCGATTGCCACATACGGCTTGGTCGCTATGTTTTTCAATGAATCGGGACAATTTTTTACATCAGCTTAGATGTCAGTATCATGAAAGTTCAGACAAAGAGTCATAAGATGGGACTATTAATGTGCCTTTTTTTAAACTTTACGTAGTGGCTTAGGTTTTTAGCTCATCTTACTCAGTTTCGGAAAAATGTTCTGACCAAGTTTCGTGGAGATCGACCAATACGTGTTACTTTATGTGTCAACAAGGTAAATGTTGACGGTGCACGTCGGAACGCACGACGGACGACGGACAAAAGGGGATCACAATAGCTCACCACGAGCCTGTTGTGCTCAAGTGAGCTGAAGACATACCATAAAGTGAGGAAAACATTAATACATAAGATAATATAGGACTTAAGTTGAATATATAGTTATTTGTTTTAATAGTCTTTTATGCAATCAATATAATGCCAATCCATTCAGTATAACAGAGTCGATTTTTAAAGAGTATACAATAATAAGATGCACCGTTTCTTTGCCAGACTAAAAAACTCAAGGGGAGGCTGAATTCCAATCATCCATTCATCATACATTCCATGAGTTATAAGTACTTCATAAAAAAGTGAACGCTAACCCATAACATCGTCATACGCCAATAGAAACGCAATTGTGTCGATGTGTCTATATTCATGAGAACAATGCAAACTAAAAACAGTACATGCAAGAAATATGTTTAACAAAAATATATTCGGCGTATATCCTGACTTTAAAAAAAAGGAAGGAAACTTACGTTTTTAAATGTATTGTTTTTTTCGGCGTAATTTTAAACCCAGGTTAATACCTTTACATATTGCCAGCAGACCCGACTGGATACATTCAAATATTTCATAAACTCACTGATTCAAAAGAAATCCCCCAGAACTGTGGCCACATTACTGCGTCTGTGTACATCATAAAGGATGTAAATTTGTTCAGTGTAAGGAATTCCAGACTACTCTTTGCATGATCATGCGACACATAGACACACGTTTTGGCCCAGCTAAAATTACGCCTTAAAACACATCTCGCAGAATTTCAAGGTAAGTACTTGGTCACAAAATCATCTGAGGAATACAAAATGGACTATCTATAAACGTTGATAAAACAGTATTTCTTTCAAGATGAGAAAGCAAACAATACCGAAAGAGTATCGTGACGGAAGACGGAAATCGTTTTATTATCTAACCACAGATGTTTGCCGTAGTCTGCCATGCAGCCTGTCTAGAAATCGTTCCTGAAAGCATGAATGGGCTACCAAATTTGCCAGTTTGCTATAAATAACAAAGTTTGACTTCAATTTTCTATTGAAAAGTGTTGTGCTTAGATGTTCCATTAACAAGAAGCAATGAGAATTTTAAAGACCCGCGTTATTCGAAAATGGGCCATATGCCATAAGCGGCCGCCGAAGCTATAGTCCAGCCTGCACAACTCGCAGTATGGTCAGGAGAAACCTAATGAGACCACGAAACCTTGCTTGATTTTACAAAGGATAGCGCAGCTCCTGGCCAGACTTCGCAATAGCGCAGACAGGACTGGCCGAAACGCCACAAGACCCATTTTCGCATGACGCGGCTATGAAAGTGTGATTTGAAATGTGTCGAAAGAAAACTGCGTGTTAATCAACTTTTAACATTCCATATATTTTGATGGTGAAGAAATTTATAAACTCAATAAGCTAGCCATGTGATGGCGAATACGATGTGATCTCCTGAAAATTCAGGGCCCTTGCTACACTTTGGGGGATAGGGGCCGGGGCCCTAAGAGGGGGTAATTTCGCGTCGTTTTGGGCGAAAAGGGGAATTTTAAAAGATCTTTCCAACCATTCAACACGTAAAATTGCTATGTTTAATGTAGTTTACATAAACATACATTTAATCGAAGAATAATAGCACGATACCAGCTGGCAACATAGGCATAAAAGTACAAAAAAATTGTTGGAGGGGAGAATTTTTGCTGAAATAGGGGGAAAAGTATACTATTTTAAGGGGGGAATGGGGTCGAATTTCGGCCCCAAAAACGGCCAATAATGAGGGCCCTGGAAATATATTTTTATCTACGAACCCTATCGCGTGGTTTGAATATACGTTCACGCTATAACACACATTTGATGATGGCGTTATGTAAAGATCATTCACGGTGAAAAACTGGGTCAAACTGCTACGCAGAAAATGTTGGAAAATAGTTTTCAAAGGTGGATCATTCCATTCCACTAAAACAAAATATGTGTAGTTGCATTAAGAATAATAGTCTAGCAAATCATTAATTTAAATTAAGATACAAATTTTCATCAAGTTTTTTCCCTGATTACGGACATTTCATTTTTGGCATGCAAGTTTAAACAAGAAACTCTAAAAACATTTCAATAAAACATATACAAGCCTCACAATTTCAGCTTTAAATATGTTTCAAACATAACACACGTATTTTGAAATTAATTGATATAGTATAACAACTGTTCACGACATAATTTGTTCTGTCATTTGTATAACTCATACGTGTAAACAACATGTATTCACCTATTGAATTTCATACCTTTCCGGTTATATCACCTGGAAGTTTTTAAACTATTTTAGGAATGTGTCGCATCGAAAGAAGTCCGTTATCTGTACTGTCATGATAAAAAAATATGTTAAAGTCTTACAATATAACAAACTCTTTGTAAATTAAAATTTTGCTTATTTTGAGAGTTCCTTAAGCGAACTTTTTTATGTATACACTTGTAATATGTAACTCATTAGTTTTCGGAATATTTCTTATCTACCTGGCGGAAGAATACGCGTCATCTCGTGTCAAGGCTGTTGTCCAATCAAGAAAACGGCCATATTTGTTTTCAAATGTGAGGTGAATCAGGAAGCGTACATAAATTGGAGCGGATAGGGTTATTGTTGTGTGTTCTTAGTGTTTTATTATGCAGTGTGAATTGCCAAGGTAAACAGTTTATACTGTATATGCATAGTAATACTTTATGTTTTATCTTTGTCAAACTTTCTTAATATATTTGAATGGCTAATCTATAATAAAACTAGTGCAGTCATAACACGAAAGTGACGATGAACAGGTAGATAATCCTTTATTTTTTTAATATAATTTGTTTAACGAATAATATGCAAGTTGTTATAAACATATCTTGCAACCATTGTCGCGTTCGTCCTTTTTGAATGTATTAACCTTGTATTGCCATAGCGACATAATACAAGACATTTTTACTAGTTGCAATAATACAACTCCCAGCTATTGACCCTCCGGGTCGCTGGGAGTTGCAAATGACAACCCGATTTTCCATAGAAACTCGCCGCCCAGAATCCGGGCGGCAGTTTAAAAATCGGAAATATTAGCCACATAAACTATTTTCAGGCATAAATAAACACTAATAGATCGTAAATACATGTATATACATAATGCGCAAATAAAAACAACTTACATGATATGTTAAGCTCGCATAATATTGATATTAAAGCGAAAGGTTCAAACACGTCAACGGTTCTTTTAAATGCATAGGTTTTTGCAATGGACAAAGCCGAGTATTCCGAGTAATTCTGAATTACAAAATACGCTATAGACTACCTCCGGAATCCTCAGCGAGATAGATCTCGTGTCTAATCTACTTATCGTTATATACATACTATCTCCGGAACATCCGTAAGATAGATCGAATCGTCAATTCAAAACTTCGGCTTTCGGTTTGATAACGGTTGTTGTATAAAGTTTTTGTTATGCGTATTTCTCCACAATTCACTCTTAAATTGATATCGGTAATAACATGTATTGTGTTTGTAACGATGTATTAGGTTGATTGAACTCGATTTTATAGACATACGTGATACAAAAAAAAATTGACATTAAAAATGGGTTACCAAGAAGAACTCTGAGTTGTACGTATTTACTTATAAAAGCTCAGAGCATTCAAGAAGAACTAATGATAAATGCGGCGTACAGCTCAGAGACCCGGAGGGTCAATAGCTGGGAGTTTGATTATTGCAACTACATATATCATATACTGTATACAAGTAATAGCTTTTTCAAATTTTCATGGTTATTTAAAATTTGAGGTAAAAATTAGACCTTCAATGAAGTTTTTGAAGCAAGTTCATTTGCGAAATAAACGTTAATGTTATACATCAGACCACCTTTTTACCAGTTGATGTCATATTTGAAATAGGACTGAATGACAAATATAAAGTGCTGTTACACTTATGTCTAATGGCGAATAGGGATGTGCATAGACAATTTATGATATTCTTTCTACAAATATTTAAGTCCTAAAACTTAGTAAAACTAAAAGGACTTGTTGACGTTGACAATATCTAGATATTCTTTCTTTTAAATTACAATTTTATGTCATTAGTTTTTGCGTTATTGAAATTTTGACAAAGATACAATATGTTTCCAATGTTGAGAAGTTTTTTAATGTGCACACCTTTCACGGTGTGATTTTACTGTGGATATCCGCAGATCCAATTTACACAGGGGTATTTTTTTGTCCCCTACCGGTTTCACCGGAGGGGACTTCTGGTTTTCGCTCTGTGCGTCTGTCTGTGAGTCTGTCTGTCACACTTTTCTGGATCCTGCGATAACTTTAAAAGTTCTTCATATTTTTTCATGAAACTTGAAAAATGGATAGATGGCAAAATGGACATTATGCACGTCATTTCATTTTGTTCCTACGTCAAAAAATCTGGTTGCTATGGCAACAAATATATATATATATATATATATATATATATATATATAATCTGACAATGGTTGAGCCGGTAGGGGACATATATTGCTTGGCAATAGTCTTGTTTAAATTGATATAACTTAAAATACGGGAATAAATTAGGGTAATGGAATTGGGTAAGGCCTATTCTGCTGTACATTCGATAGTGGCCATTAATTTCAAATTTTGCAAGAGTGATGTCATGGTCTGTTGTTTTCAAATATTTCGATCAAAATTGGTCTTTGAAAATGTATTGGTATTTTGTTTGCAGATTTTGTAAATGGTGATAGCACTTGTTCCGATGGAATAGAAGGTTATCAACAAACAAGTTTTTCACTTAATTATGGTGATTCACAAGTCATGCAGCAAATTGAGTTAGGAGTTTGTTCAAACAACCGTTGTTGTAAATTAGATAGCAATTCCAGTTTGAATGGTAACAGAAGTTACCTGAAAATGAGGCTGAAATATCCTGAAGTAATACGTTCCTGTGATAAAGTATTGTGAATACGATTTCAGTTAACGACAGTGTAAAAAGCACTGTCTGTTTTATGAGATTTTTACCTTAATTATGGGCATCTGAATGTCCAAAATCAGTTACAGAACTTTCCTGCCCTCTGTACTTCTCACTCGCACCCATGGCCTTTTAATATTTACAAACACTATCTTTATGAGTTTAAAGAGAAAGATCAGTTTTGACCCATGACTTGTACTGTTTAAACAAACACCATCTTGATGAGTTTATATAGAAAAATCAGTTTTTACCCATGACTACTGTTATTTATTCAAGGATACTTTTATTAGAGGGGCTGGCGTTTATTTGCCTGCTGAACATTATCATAAGACTAGTATGCACAATAAACTGACAGCCGGCAGTCAGTGTGTTTTTTTCAATCAAAACTAGTTCATCTCCCATCCAGCTCTAAAAGCCATAGATAATAATAATATTGAAAACACTTTTATTCTCAATATTGAAGCATTTGTAAGCAAAACAACAACAACAATACTATTTTTCCAATACTATTTGGATAAAACACAGTATTTTTTCCCAATAAATAGGGACCCGGTCCGATTCCCAAAATAATGGGGAAATATAAACCTGGACCGGCATCCTTAATTTCCAAATTTCAGTCACACTAAAATACTTTTCCCATTCCAAGGGGTAGGGACCTCAATCCCATTATGAAAAACTTGTACAATTGTTTGCATTTTGTTGACAATGGCAATCAACATAGGTTACCATGGAAACCATTTAATGTTTTTAATCATTTGCATTTTAGCAAATTGAATTTTAGTGCTATTTCCAACACTATTCATTGTGATTCTTGTGATTTATTACAGATGAGTTAGCCATTGAATTCATCATGCAGAATGCTGACAATTCTACTGTCACAGTTTCTGAAGCTATGGTGGACAGTGGGAGTTTAGAAAGGTTACACATTATGTGCAAGATAAACAGTATCCCAAGTATTGTTGGGTTTAACAACATAAACATGTACAAAGTAGATAAGAATGGACTTGTCGAGCACCTGGCTACAATGCGGTCTCGTTATCCAGACATTCCAGATCCTGGGTATCTAAGACCTGCACTAGTTCAAAGCAGTGCCACTATGCAGGCTGTTGGTGTGTACAGTGAAAAGAATCCAAGTCTTGGAATATCAGTACCTGTATCTTCTCTGACCTGCAATGATGGACTTCAGTACAATTGATCCCTTACGTATGACGACAGACAAGGAAGCACTGTAATTACAAGGACTTCTTCTGTGGTCAGAAACCTCACAGTGTCAGGTACTTTATTTATGTTCCATATATTGCTAAATGTTCATTCAGCCTTTTGGTTAAACTCTGCATTTTACCTTCCCAAACATTCAATTAGATTTTGGGGGAAATCCATGCCAACAGACTATAATTAAAAAATACTTCAGGGCTTAGCCTAGGTTCAAACTTGAGGGAGAAGTGACCTGGCCATTTCCCGGTCGCGTAATTATATGACAACGCTGAATTTAACTACACATGTCAACAAACTGGCCACGAAAATATGTAAATCAATATAAAAAACTATTGAGCGTAAATTTGAACTGTTAATACCCTGATTAAAACGATCTGAGTTGCAAAACGTCTTTTTGTTTAACCGTTAAAACGACATATTTACTCGCATAGAAATAAGTGTTCGGTGCGCATGCTCCGTAACATTTCATAAATGTTAACAAAAATACGACGTTATTTTACTGCTCATATATCATTTTATCTCTCTTATTTTCAGGTTTTAAATCTATGAAATAAAGAAAACTTTGCTTTTCAATCCTTCCCCACTTAGAGACAAAGTGAAAATTGCTATGTGCAATCAGCATAAAATCTGCAAGTAACTCGAAGTCTGTTCAGGTTTTATGCTGTTTGCTTCTTATCATTATTTAAGGAAATGAAGCCTTTAAAATTTGAATCTAGTAAAAAAGGGTATTTAATGAAATTTATCTTTCTAAGGGACTACATGGACGTCAAAATACGAATCAAAGTGGTAAAAGGTTAATTATTTAACAGACATTCGGACCGGCAACATAGCATGTTCAATCGAATCTGTCTTTAAAACGTCGGTCCGGTCTCACGGTCCGGCACATTTGGGAATGTCTGTAAAGTACATGAACCAGAAAACGACACGTTCCCGATTGGGAAAAAAACACACATTTCCCAAATAATGTCCAATAAAATGCTAATTGAAGGATTAAACAAATACATATTTGTATGTATTAAAACCCCCCATTAAATTCAACATTTAGATAGTTTCCCTAAGCAGCTATATAGATTCCTAAGTAAATATAGTATTGACAAATTGACAACACTAAGTCATTAATTTTAAAGTATTTGGGAGCAAAAAAAATCAAATACACCAAATTTCCAAACTTCACGATGCGAATTTTCCCAATTTCATTTTTTTCGCGCATTTTTTCCCAATTGGGCTGGTACCGGTACTTTTCCAGATATAGCAAAACGAATCACTGCAGGACATGTCAGCTACAGAATATAATGTATTGAATTACAGAGATAAAAGCAAAATGGAATTAAAGAAAATAATTATTTATAACAGCATTTCTTTCTTGTGTAGCAATCATGAAATCAATCATTTGCATACTGTAGTCCAGGGATTTAACTGGCCCCCAAAAAGCTGTCGCCGCTTTTCGTGACGTAAACGTCTGTTTATCTGACCTTATTATTAATCATTTAAGAAACCTTACACCTAAATTAATGTCATTGACTGTATTATTTAACTTTTATAACTATGATTTCCTTTAATGAAACACATTACAAGAAGTAACTTTATCAGCAATTATAAGCTTTATTTTAATATAAATAACAGGTTTCCATGTGATAAACAACATCGAAATTATCAAATGATGTAAACATTACTGTAGTAACAAGTTTTTCAACGCATTATATCAATGTAAGCATTTTGACAGTTTCATTGGATCGCGAAAAAGTTTGACAAAATTAAAATCATACTCTACTTCCAAAACGCTAAATTTTTCTCAAATTAAGATCTGTATTTGTTGAAACAACAACTGTTTGCCCTTATTCATGTTAAATGTCATCATGATCGAGGACAGACGGGTTTTAAACTTCAGAAATAAAATTTAAAAAAAATATTAAGATATTCCATGCTGTAGATTACCCTTGTTTTGAAACAATAGGAGACCGCATTCCCGCATTCAAAAATATGCTTAATTTTAATTGTCTTTGTTATTGTCAATTAAAAATCACTATATTACAACAAACTAATTCCAAAGAATTCACAGTGTAAAAATAAATAATGCTGATTTTCATTTCAACTGAGTGTGTTTGTGTTTAACAAAGCGTGAAACAGATGCTGTTTCGTTAAAGATAATCTTTTATAGGGTATCACTCTCATCTGCAACAGAGGGGCGATAAGCGATCTGAATACAATTAATGACCCGGGAATTGTGTGTACACAATCTGATGAATTAATATCCTCCAGTACTGTTCCAGGCCAGATTTCATGTTATCAAGATTAACACAGACTACAATTATATAGTTTCAGTTTTAACATTCGCCATTTTGATAAAAAAATCGTTAATTTCGAAAATTTGTCGCAAGTTGCGACAATCGCATTGAGCAGTTAACCCCTGTATTCTTGTCATAGAAGAATGTGAACTTTTGGGGAAATCAATGGCTGCATTAGCAACATTATAAACATGATTATGTAGTTCAATAACGTGTGTTACTCTGTTGCAAACGCAACAAAAATGCGATCTTAAAAATGGTTGACACTTTTATAATTACCGTGGGTATTGTGAGTTATGGATTTTAAGGTTAGACTTAAAAATAATGCGTTTAAACATGCATTGATAACAGTGAACTTTTCAGATGACAATTGTTAAAATTGTAATTCTATGATTTATTTAATATTTTCTAAATATTTCAGGTTTTTATGTATGTTCATGTTTTGTACTGATTGAGTGTTTTCTCATTAAAACTGTTGAATTCCTCGTTCATTTATCAACGCTTTTTGTATCTTCTTCTGACGCACATCGATATTTTGTTTATCTTTGAAACAACATTCCTGTACAAACGAGTTTGGAGTGAGCGCCATTTACGATTGATTTAGGACTGCATATAAGCATGATTATCTCGAATTTTGGCGGATCTAAAATAGTGTTATCAGTCAGGGGCATGATAATTTTGGAAATGGGCGGTTTTTATAAGTGCTATCGGTCAGGGGTATAATAACACTTCGAAATATTGAGCCATCATTTCATATGCAATGGTCCACTAGCAGAATAATTGACTGCAATAAGATATCACTAACACAGATGTGTGTACCTTAATAGTTGTTAATATGTCTGCCAAACTGCCAATAACAAGCTTCAATTTCAACCAGCTTTTTCTCAAAATTATTTTGCAGCAATAATTCTAGTCCTTTTTTCTGAAAGTCAAATTAACCTTGATCAGCATGAGCAGCATCTGGCCTACCAGTAAGACTTGGATTGTCAATGTGGCGGAGTGTTTTTCTCCATTTTGATTTTAAAAATTCGCGTTGAGATAAGGTATTGTGAGCGTATACCATTCCTTGAGGAGCATTGACTTTGTGAATAATGAAGTTGAACTGCTTTTGCTGTCTCGTGTGTCTGATCAAAGCATGGCTCATAATACTTTTGTAAATACTATAGATAAGCAAAAATACAGAACATGCACATTTGCAATAATCTAACAATCATTCCACTAAAAACTGCACTTGAATGTCTTGATGCATGTTTTCTTAAGTAACCTTTATCAAACTTCAGTCCAGCCTAAAAATGTGGATTTAAGGGCATTCAACCAGTCATCATCATCTCCGATGGAAATTCTCAACGATTTAAGAACAGTAGCCACCAATATGGCTCACTTTATGATTGGTCAGGTGGTTAAACTGACCTGCAAGGCAAATCTTGGTACACGCAGGAATGGACTCATCGTCTGGAGAAACAGTAACATCGTAACTGGAAGTGGGATGGTCAACTACATTCCAAACAATAATGAAAGCGAAGATGGTCAAGTTGTGGCCAATGGTTGCCACTTTGAGAAAACAGACAGCATCATGTACAACATGACTGACCAGGACGCGGTCAGAACATCCAACAATCCACTTCAGTTCCAGTGCTACAAAAGTGTTCCTGGCTCTTTTGTTGCTCTTCCCGAGACGACAGTGAAGAATTTCTTCATCAATGTCCGTATGTGTCATTATTTTCCCTGATTACCTTTATTGCCTATCTTGCATGCTTCCAAATCTGTCTGAATGAAAGACCACAATCTCAAAACAAATTGAACGCATGTTTGCTGCATTGCAATAATTAGTGAACCAATTAGATTTCCATTTAGTACTTATTTAGTGAAATGCTGCACAAGTGAAATATTTTTGCACGTAAAGCTTATTTTTACTATGTTTATATACCTGAGATAACATATTTATGTTTATTTTACCGGCAGATCAGTCAGTTTCGTTGGTCAGAGTGGTTAATTATTGTGATCTGCTTGAGCCCATCATTTAACAATGTACTCGTGGATAGCTTTTGTGATTGCCTTAAGCATCAGCATTGAACATTGTCTTGAGGGTTAAAAATTGGGTTACCAAGGTAAATTGTTGAAATCACTGCCCTTATATTTATACTATTTTATATACTTTACTAGCCAGAAGAATGTATTGGCTCTATAATAAAACATTTAATAATATTGCATGCAAAACTACTAGTGTTGATGACTAAGATTTTACTTTTATTATTTCAGATAATGTCAATGAAATAACCACAGGGTACATGGCTACAGCAGGTAGACTAGTAATAGATTTCGTTAATATTTAAAACTATCATTTCCTAGGAGTAGGTAACAAAGTAACTTATGTACAACCTCTAATGTCAAAGTCCCACATTTGTATTAAGAACCATTTATAGATTTTGGTTTCATTAAACTATAGAAAATATGATACATAAGTTTTAAAACTATATTAATTTATTATGTAATAATTATCTATCTTTTCTTTAGAAAGACATGTGTTCATGTGTACTGTGGCAATCCTTTTATATTATGTTTAAACCTATTTGTATATACATTGCATGAAAAGCCTTTTACTTATTGAGACGCCCTGAAGTCTATTTTCTGGGTTGAATCATCTTGTGATCGTTTGATATACACTTGAGAATGCTCCTATTAGGGGGATTGAACCTGTGACCTTATGATCACCAAGCACTTAGTGTTAACTTGAAATAACTTCCGTGATATATTTTCCATCAAAATAGATCTTAGAGAAAATGTCAAGTCCTGCTTGCGGTTTTTAAATTGATATTACACTTCACAACTTGTATTGTACTCCAAAACATGAAAAAATACAGGTAGGTTTTTTAATAAAATTGGCAAATATGTTTACTTTTTGCTTTTGAAATTACAATATGACCACTACATGGTTTATTGTATATAATAGATGTTTTCATGTATTTATTAATTTTTCTCCTGTTTCAAAGACTTTATACATGCCGTAATGTATGTATATACAATCAATTTACTAGGGCATGTACATGCGAAGAGTTCATTAACCGTATGTACTGTGTTTCAACTAACTTATAACTATCTCTAAACAATTTGAATTACTATATACTTCCACATTTTTAGCTTTTGACTTTTCATAAAAACGTATAGTATAACATAGTATTAAGTGATTCACATAATATTAAGTGATTCAAAAAAGGTTTGTAAACAACATATTTTATCAAAATTTGCAATATTTATGAAAAGTATAAAGAACATTTGATTTTACCCAAAAGGCTTCCTTTTACAACAAAATCAATTTAATTAAGAATCCATTATGAAAAATTCAAAAATGGAATCATGTAAAATACATGTTTCATTAAGTTAAGAGGGTTGCTAGCATAACAGCAGTTATTTTCAATAAATACAATAATGAATAACATATACACATGTATTCAAAAGCAGAGACAAAATCTTGATTTTCAAAAATGGAATTGTTTACATTCCAGTATGATTTGCCTAAGTTTATGTTATAAAAGGTATTATTATTTTCCACATTTATAATACGACTAACAATATCATGATCTGAATATGGTCAAGGAATAATATCAACGTTTTTACAGCTTTCAATTAAGTACTTTGGAACATAAATTCTGTCTAAACGACGTGCTATGGTTTTATTAATTTTTTACTCGAAGTGGTTATGATTTTTTCAAGATTTAAGTGTCTGTAATATTTGTTATTTTTAATGTTTTTATTATTTGTTTGAAAACTGTACAACCTCTTATTGCATCTATTAACGAACCTCCTATTTTGTCTAAATTTGGGTTTGAAATGAAGTTGAAATCTCCTAAAATATTTTGTTAAATTGATGACTCTAAATATTGTTTTATTGAATCAAAAATAATAATTTCTGTCACCAGGCTTGTTTGGTTCATAAATGACACAAATTTTAAAATTATCATTAAAGTATTCTAGTAGCCTTTATCTTAAGAAATAAAACGATCATCAAAATCAATGTGAACTTTAGGACATTTAATATTCGTATCAGTGACGATTATGCAACATCCGCATGCGTGGTAAGTTGAAAAATTCCATACATAAAAAGTAGTCATTTGATATTTAATCTTCAATTTGTTGAGAAATGTTGTAATTATCTATGTGTTTTTTTGTCTACATAATATTTTTATTTTATTAATTAATATATAATATTTAATAACAATTTGTTTTTGTTTGGATCGAAATCAATTGATATTAATAATTTCTGTTTTAAAAGCAATTTTCTACTTTAAAACACATGATGTCAGGTAAAAAAAAGAAAAGATTGCGGCGTCCATGATTAAGTGTTAGAATAGAATAACTGTTTTTATTGTTTAGACAATTTAAACCAGGTAGAGGAGAGACTAAGCTAACGATTTTGTAAACTCGCTGTAATGAATATACTAGGTACCGAAGTAACCACAACACTGCATTTGAATATATATTTGTTTGTGAAACAATATAATGCTTTTAAAATGTATAACAGAAAGATTTAAAATGTTTTCACTATATAATAAGGTAACACAAACAATCATTATTCATAATAGTCTATTTTCAGTGCATAATCTACTGATGCTAAACTCTTCATTTCTTCATATAATGTATATACACTGTTATGAGTTCAGTTTGAGACCATGCGTAAATTAACAATTTTAGAATCCAACAAACAGTTGATGTGCTACAGTTGTGATGACATGTCTCATCTGGAACTGTGTGATACAGTGACAAAATATGGCGATAGGGAAGTAAGACGACTTCATAAATCAAATAATTTGTGAATACGATTTAAACAATGTATTTAAGAACAGTTGACACAGGTTATAATACATAGTGTGTTTATTCTATGTATCTGTATCTAGATTAAGACATGAATTTGTTTTCAGGTCTGCGTGGTAGAGCGAACTAATGCCAAGTACAGGTCGGGTTGTGCCAATAGTTCGGTAACTACAATATTCACATATTATATTATTATTATTATTTATTATTAGTAGTAGTATTAAAAATACTAATCTGGACATTTTGTTGTTGTTGTTGTTTCTACATAAAGTTCTCCCCTCCTAAGGAAGTAAGGTGTCATTTATGTTTTACATTTCACTGGTTCAAAATGAATATGTTAAATATAATATTCACGCCTTATACAGGTTTAATTATTGTGATCAGATTTGCTCGATGTCTTATCCAAGCTCAAGTAATTGCGCAGAATGTTGCAATAACGATTACTGCAATGGACGTGGATGCGGGGATGAAGGTATGCATTATTAAAACTTATATTTTAACACACATGATATTGATGTATGATTATCATGCATGCAACTTTATCATTTATGCGTGTGCAAAACAAACTTTGTGTAATATTTGTGTAGGTTTAGTCTCAAGACAAGAACGAGGCCATTGTGCTATGACTGCAATCACGTGCGAACAATTGGCGAATGCAAGTCCATTAGACCGTGCAATAAACATCAGGTATGTTTAAATACGTGCGCAATAGTTTTATACATATCAATGATTATCAGACACATTCATTGTAAAATATATTTACATTTAATTTAAGCATAAAGTTACCGTTGTATGTACAAAGCTATAAACGCTTACATCATATCAAGAGTGTGCACTTTGCATTTTCTTATACAAATTGTTGAATTTGTAGTCATGCAGTATCGAGGAATTTGAATGGCTGGATCACACACACCACAAGCTTGGGTGTGTGGATTTACCGGTATAGTTATAGTACAGTAATATGATATGCAATTTATTATATGTTTTCTGGATTTATAAGTGTATCCCGATTCAATGTATGTCGCGTGTTTTACAGGTTTCGGTTTCAGAAACTTCAGATATACGTTGGACACTAAATAATATGTTTAAGCAAAAATCGTTTATTTTAATATTGTCACTTTATCATTATATAGTTATAACTCAGTAATCATTCATTCGAACTGAATGTATGTTCAGTGCAGACCTATTGGGAACGGACTGCTACGTTCTTCGCCACGCTGCAAATCCTGCTGTGACCAAGACTTTTGTAACACCAATTGCACACACCACCAATCCATAGGCATAATTGGAAACATATAATATGTATCTAATTATACAAAACATATGTTGCATCTGTAATATAAAATATGCTATACAAATTCCTTAGATTATTATACTTAATTATTTGATTATAGCAACACTAACAACAACAACATTATTCATCAAGCAAACTCGTACAATGTCATAGCCTACATACATGTTATATGAAAAGATTTACACATTTACATGTATTAATGTAAACGCGGAGCTTTTAATTCCATTAAAGACAGCCAAATATTCATAAATATACTGTTGGAAGACGAGGCATGTGTGTTACAAGGATATATCGGCAGCAATTGTATAAACAGAACAGAGCAGCCATGCGGACAAAACATCCTTCCTTGTTCGTAAATTGGTTTTCTTGGAACGGAGGAAAAATTGTATCATTAAAATGGAACTAGAAATCAGTTGAAAGATGTTATATACATCAGATACGTCCAATGTATTTGTATTCATGTTAATATTAGGATGAGACCCTTGTAATATATCTATGTTTATGTTAATATTAGTGTGCGATACTTGTAATACATATATGTATATGTTAATATTAGTATATGGTTATTGTAATGTATCTATAGTTATGTTACTAGTAGAATGAGAATAAATAAAGAATTTCTCCATTGATAAATAATACCTCAATTATAAAAGGTGATTTTATATTTCAGGGTGAGACGACTTCCAACTGGACATGTATTGTGTATCTTCATGGACCATGCTTATAAAGTGTACATACTTGTAGATAAAGATTATATGTACAGTTTAAAATGTTGTTGAAGTTGTTCATATCATTCATTAATTCACATCATCGCGATCACTCCCCATCTTCTACGCAGTTATCGTGCACAAGGAATACGTTATGTGATCGAAGTTCTTAAACTTCTTCGAGTATATCAAAACGATAAGCAACATTAAGTAACAAACGGTTACAATTATATTATTTTTCTCTCTGCCAAAATATATTACTCATATCAATAATATAATAAGTTTGTTTGATATGCTATGAAATAAAATATCAATTAACTTATAAAAGAGAACGTTATAAATAGTTTTAAAGTAATATCGAGTTTAATGCATACAATATTGCAAATACATTATTTAAGATTGTGTATACACGTCGCAAAGAAAGATGCTAAACACGGTTTCGTGGTTTGACTTTATAAAAGCGCAATTTCGAACCGCTTTATAAGTCTTTATCTTCAATCTTAAACGTTCTTGTTTAAATATGTACTAAATAAGGAATACGTGATGCCGTACAAATGTGAACTTGACATGTGCGAGATGGCTTCATAGTAAGATAAGTTTTTGAAGTTCGCTTTACTACACTTCATATGATTACCAATATGAGCAATGCAAGACATTTAGAAAGTTGGTTGTCCTAAATGGTATAGAAAGCATTTAATTTATTTGATATGACGAAATCCTTTCGCGGTACGTTAAACATCTCACATGCTAATTTGTTAAATAGAATTTAATACATTTTACTATCTAAGATAATAGATTAAGGGAGAATATACAGTTTAGGCATTCGGACCTTATTGACAATGGATGAAAAATTCAAAAACACCGCCACATAATGCTCATATAAATAAACATATGAAACAATTAAGTGTCTGACAAAGTGAATGACATCAATGTATTCGGCCAAGTATGTGATATGTGAACCCCTTCTTTGTCTGAATTGTGGTTCTTTGTCTGAATTTTGGAAGTATGAAAAACATGTGTTGAAAGATATTTACTGCATTTTGCCTTTTTAAACAATTATAATATAAACTAGAAATGGCGCGGCAGAGGGCGACGCGTATCCCAACGCCGCATAGATGTTAAATTAAAAGGCAATTTTGGGTGGGCAAGGCCTATGTTGGTGGAGCTCCGGGGTGGGTAATGTGGACATGGATAATCGATATAGACCTTGTTGTCATAAGAGATGTTCAGTATCAATTTAAATTCGATTGGTGAATAAATTAAGAAGTTAATTTAAAACAAAATTTGGGGTGGGCGTGGTCTATGTGGGTGGGGCACCACACGGTTGGTTATGGAGCCATGCATAATTGAGATTGACCGTATTAAGAGAAGTTCAGTATCAATTTGACGTGAATCGGTGAAGAAATGAAGAAGTTAAAGAAGTTCAGTATCAATTAGAAGTGAATCGGTGTAGAAATGAAGAAGTTTATGTAAAATAACCTTTAAAATTTGTGTGAAAATCTCTGACCCGGCCCCATCCCAACCCCCATAACTTTTGACCAAGGGGTCAGATCAAAATTCCAAATAGTGCACTGTCGCACATATGCTCAAAGCTGCCATGTGATTAAGTTTCAAGGTTATAGTGCTAATAGTGTAGGAGAAGATAGTGGCCAGGACGGACGGATGGAGAAACGGCGGAGATAATCACATAATCCCCCCGCTCCAATTTGGAGCAAGGGGATATTCAATGACAAATAAGAATCAGAGTACTGACGGTACTGGTGTGAAGATGTTTTCGAAGAGGATGGATATAAAAGCATCAATTTAATTTTTTATACATCATTAAAAGTGTGTATGTAGGTACGAACAACTAGGGTACGAAAATATTGGGTACAAAAAAAAGTTGGGAACGAAAAAGATTTGGGTAGGAATAAAAAGGTAGGTACGAAAAAAATGTCTACAAAAAAGTTGGTTTTCAAATAAATTGGGGACGAAAAAAGTTTGCGAACGAAAACAAATTTGGGAACGAAAAGAAAATTGGGTAAACCAAAAAATTTGGGTACGAAAAATAATTGGGTACAAAAAGGTTTTGGTACGAAAAAAATGGGGGTTACGGGGAAATTAGGATACGATAAAAATTTGGGTAGGAAAAAAATCTGGTACGAAAGAAAATGGGTACGAAAATTGTTGGGAGTACGGGGAGGTAGAACCCGTGGACCTCTCGATAAATATGAAAGAGGACGGGAACCAAGCTGCCTTTACCTTTATCAATGGCCCTGTGGTGGGTAACGAACATGGATGGTCGAGATAGACCGTGTTGTCATAAGAGATGTTCAGTATTAATTAAGCCCCACCCCAACTCCAATCGGCCACTATCTCCTCCTACACTATTAGCACTAGAACTTTGAAACTTACACACATGGTGGCTATGAGCATATGTGCGACGGTGCACTTTTTTGGAATTTTGATCTGACCCCTGGGTCAAAATATTATCATGTACGTCGCATGTTGTTATTAAAAAGCTCCAATAGATAAAAATACATCTACAGTGAAATCCGCTTCTGGTAGGTATCAATGCTATTTTTTGAGGAACATGAAGCTGCATACCTGGTAATTAGTAATTAAAGGTTGAGAAAACAAAGAGCGTTATAACCAATATTGTTGCAAACATTAAATCATGTTCATAAAGATTACCTCAAATTAACAGGTAAAGAAATATTTAAAAGTGCTTTGAAAAACTAAAGATCGTATTCATTTTTTATTAAATTCCGGACGATAAAAAAGAATATACCTTCTTCGAAAAAGAGGGCGTTGGTACAGTAATTTTCACTGTCACGTTTTGTTGACGTATAAATGATCGTTTGAATTGACATATTACGAAACGGATAAGCGTTTGTTGATGGAATGGAATTATAAATGTCTTGCAGAGGCAGTGGCGCTTTTACTGCTTTTGGGTATGCTGCTGTTGCCCTGACTTGACCTTGAAGATTGAACCCGTCCCATAAACAGTGGAAATGATTTTCAGTTTATGTATAGCATATATTTCCAACACTTTCACAAATAAAAACGTTTATATGACGATGTACAAACGAATTAGTGAGATATATAAACAAAACTAAAGCCCGAAATTGAGCTTTGTACAAAAATATCGATTTGTTTAACATTTGTTTGAAATATGGTTATGGTACGCACATAGTTAGTCAATTGACCTTTCGACAGCGAGAGTGAAGCCACGCCCACCGATTTCAAGGGGGGTCACTCCGCCGAAGTCCGTCATAAAAATGGCTACTCGAATCGGCCGCATAAGTGAACCAAAAAGGCCTCATGGTATACCAGAAAGGCCATACAATAGTTTTTATTATCATTGAATAGTGGTGCTGAATATAATTATCATATCTATTAAATAGTCAAAACTTTTTTATTAGTCTACTTAAAAGCCGTTAAATTTATCATCAAAGTCGGCAAAATTATCGCCAATTATCGCATACAGTATGAATTGTTCGTTAGTCACAATATTTTTCCTTGAGTAATAGATGTTTCAGTTTTTTAATTAAAAGCCGTTAATTTTTGCAACCGATGGCAACATCGCAAATGTGGCACAGGTAAGTAAATTTATTATAATAGAAGACGAAGAACGTTTTTATTGAAATCCGATATAACACATATCTACAATGCGTTTGGTCAAAATGACCCATGCGCATTGTTATAATCGTATAACAAAGTCAAATTTGTCAAAAAAGTAACATACACAATATATTATTTTATATTATTATTTCCTCGAAAACTATCTTCTGCAATGTTTAAAATATAAAAAGTTGAAAGAATTTTCATGTACAATAAAACTCGCTAATCAGACCGGGTTTTCAAAGGGTCATTCACAGTTTGCGGCATCTGTTTTGATAACGGATTAGTAGAAAGCCCACATATGGTGTAAAATGACACTTATTGGCCCCTATTGATAATTACTTGCGCATTTGAAAATAGTTTCTTAACTTACATTAAATTTGGAAGACTTAAACCGAAAGAAATAAAAAATGTTTTATTCTATGTGATATTATTAAAAATAATAACTGATTGTCTTTATTATTACGATTTCATTAGCATTAAAAAAATCTAGCAAAGTTTATAATGTCTTATTTATTTGCCGACTGCATTAGAATGTCAAATTTATTTAACGTTGGCCACCTTTGAAAAATGGTTTTAAATGTTCCTTTCTAATTTGTCTATATAGAGGATAAACAAGTACAAAGTTATACTCTTTTTTTATAACGTGTCCGTTGCAAAACTTACATTTTCTATTTTCGCGTAGTATCTTATTATAACGACTGTGTTTTGCTTTCGGGCGATCGCTTAATATGTTGAGATTAAGCTGTTCGTGTGGACGACCACAAACTGACAAAGACGAATCCAACGTTTGAATTTTTCAAGATTAGTACCCGGTTGAGGGAACGGAAAAAACGTACTTCCATCTTTTAACCGTTCTGGATACCTTGTGTCTGAATAACAAGTGCCATAACAGCACCTTTCAACCATTTTCTTTGTTTAAAACACAGAATTACGTATAAGCTTATGTGTCGGACAACGGCGAGTTTGACGGACAAAATGGCGGATAGTAACGGGCCTAATCTATGCTGTAATCTGATTGGTTAATAAGCCTGTCAATCAATCGGCTGTCGAAAGGTCAATTACTTGTATGATCGCTTTTACAACATAACCGTGCTACAAAAACTTAATTGATTTACCGAATATAGCTCGTATGCAGTACATGTTTTAACCAAATAATAATAAAGGGATTTAAGATCGCCGTGGTGTAGTGAGTGTCCGCCTAGCGATCGTTATGTCACGGGTTCGATCCCCACTGTGGGAGCGTTCTTCAGATCTCCCCCATAGACACTGAGGAAACGGACTCAAAGCGTTTCATATAAGCTTAGGCTTTTTATGCAATCGAGCTTAATTAAATCCAAACGTGAGTGTTGAAAGATAATATAAAATTTTCAGCGAACTAACATTTCTTGTTTAACATTAACAAACACTTGTTGTCTGAACAAATCTTTTCAATAGTTAAACAACATGTATATGTACATTATGTCTAGAACTCGCTTTTAATGGAGAAATAGCATTTGGTGAACAAGTGGTCTGTTTGCACAATACGCGATCATATTTTCAACTGAATATAATAGATATATCAGAAAGTATTATTAGAATTGAAATCAAGTACAATACAAAGAGACGCAACTCCTGTTAATCTGGTGTAGGAAGGTGGAATTATAAGTTCCCGACAGATAAATCCTGTCAATACATTAAAGGTTGTGGAGAAATACAGATGATTGTCTGCATGATAAAAGACTAATATATCAACCTCGAAATGTCCGTTCACTTAGGTGCAAGTTTTGCGTATCTCGTATTTGTTTTTTTATTCAATAAAAGACATACAATGTATACATGTGTATCATAATTAAACAAAGTGATACCATGTAGCAGCAATAATGTTCAATAATGTTCAAACATGTTATACAAGATATGCTAATATACACTTTTTTGTTTGTGTGGTTTCCTTTTGCTTAAAAAAAGGTTAATATGTATTATTTTCTTTTGATTGGTTGTAAAATATTAAAAATGGATAATTGGTATGCACATCAACAACAGCTCTTGCTAAAATACAATGCATACAACTAACAAGTAAACACAAATCTTATAAAGTGTTTGTATGGCTACTCATAGAACAATAAAGTTCAGGTACAGTTGTGCCAAGAATTTCAGTTTTTTTTCTTTTACTATGTACGAGTTCATAAAGCCAATAAGTTATTGGTTATAATTTTGAAAAAACACACTCACTGGTCTCAGACTGTTACAGTGCTGGGGTGCCATACCACAGCACCGTCTGTCTTTCCCGCTCCATAACGGGGCAGTGGGTGCACACACACCAGCTAGGTTGTGCTGAGGGTCCAGGCCCAGGAGGCACTTGTTGAGCTGCTGGCTGTTGGCGTCTGGACAGCTCAGCAGCAACATCAAGAATCACTGCTGGCTGTCGTTCTACCACCTTTTTCAGCAGTTCTAACCTCTCTTCATTGATCATTTTCTCAATCAGGTCCTGTTTGTATATAAATATAATATGTTGATTAAAAATGTGAAAACCTTTAAGAACTTTTTTGTTTTATCTTATTTCATACTAATGTTATTAATGGCAAAACATATCTTTCTTTCAAAACCCAGTTAAGAAATCTTGATGTATAGTTTCAGTTTTTAAAGTAATGAAGTAAAGTGATTTTCAGTGTTGATGCTTGAGCCGGTTGAGTTGGTTAAATTGAAATAAATAACTACTTTAATATTTTTTTCTCAATCACTTAGTCATAACATTCTATTTTACCAGAATATTCACTAATTTTTACATAAATATACTTTTTTTTCTCTTTTGTGGGGCAGGGGGGGGGGGGGGGAATTGACAATTGGCACTTGAATGTCAAGTGTAAGGACAGTGTTTCACAGTGTTGAAAAAAACCTGTCTTTCTTCAATTTCTATCACTCTTAAGGAATAAAATTTTATTATAATTAGTTAAGCAGAAGACAATAGCAAAAAGGGTATATTTTGTACACAAATGTTACCCTCACATGTGCCTTGTCTTTTCTTTCCTGCTGCAATTTTTGAAGACGTTCTTCTTCATCTTCAGCATATTGCCTCCCTTTAAACACAACCCTGCCTCGTTGTCGACCTCCTCTTGTTGCCCCTCTCCCTCGGCCTCTGCCCTTCCTCTTATTGTTTCCGTCTCTTCGTCACTAACAGAGGCTGGAGACTCCTGTGAAGATAAAGATAGATCAGAAATTCAGTTTGTGGCCAATTACAGAAAAGGAAAGTTGTTAATGTTTATGATTTTATTTCATTGTCATTTCTTGGCTATATGTTCAATACTTTGAAGGGGCGTATCAAATTAAGCATTATCATATTAAAGTAATATTCAATAAAATAAGCATTACAAGGCACTTTGTACCTTGCTCATAACGACATAGCAGTACTCAATGCCCATTACACTCATTAAGATTGACTACTAAAACCAACACCACTTTCGCACATAAGACAAACTGGAAAATTTATTACAATAACACCTATTCTACAAATTGTTTTAAGATTGATGTTTAAAGCAACTTTTTAGCAACTATCATCATGTAAAAATAGGTAAATTTCTGCAAATTGGAAACTGTATTAACATTTTTAAACTTGTATTGTAAACCGGAATCATAAAAATATTGTTACAATTACAAAAATAAACTTACAGTTTCGATATCTTCAAAATCAAAGGTCAACTTCGCTCTCTTTCTTCTAACTGGTCTTGATCGTATGCTCTTACTTCTAGTACCATGTTCCTGAACATATATAATTTGTTTAATTGCTGGAGACATTTATCTATTGAACGTTATAGATTTTGAACCCCGAGTAAGGGAAGTTACTGAAGTGACACAATGCGCCCAACGAAACACTGGTCAACATAACAAAACATTTTGGCGAGTATTGTTGTGTGTATATTACAACTTTGAGACGACCCCGAACATCGAAATCGTGTTTTAATGCCGCATATATTAATTATCAATTACAGTATGCTGCACAAAAACACACAGAATAACGCCTTAGAAAGATACACGACATTTTTGATATATTAATCATGCTAATTAAATTATATTGTTAAAAGAAATCCAAAACAACACTTACTTCTTCGGTAGCTTCTCTTCAAGCCATAGGTTATTATATGAATGTTTATACTCAACAGATGAAAGGGGAAATACAAGAAATAAGCAAAGGGCATTACCTCCAAAATCACTGCCCTTCGTCAATGTGAACAATTGTATGGAAAATATGTTTATCACTAAATGAATTATGCTAAGCATCAGAAATTGACTAAAGGAGAGTAGCCATATGAATCGCGAAGAGCAATCTAAAAATATGTAATCAAGAGTTATGGTTCTTGTGCACGCATTTCCTGTAGGCAAGAGTTATTGTTCTTAAGCATATCACCTTAACGAGATCTACCTAAAGTTGCAAGTTAATACGTTTTTGTTAGTTATCAAATTATGCTCTTGACGAAATTGAATTGAATTAACAAAAGGCAATAGCTCTACAAATATTAGACTAAACCTGTGTGATATTGTGCACTGCATATTCATTCAAACATACATACATAACCATTTATTGATGGTATACCTCTCTGAGATTTCAAGTCAATATGCGGATAAACCTTAAGAATAACAAACGAAAATAGCACAAACAAGCAATTACGTAGAATTGATATCCCCCTGCCAATATGCTTCTGGATACAAAGTGTTATATTTGACACTAAAAAAGCATTTTTTAAGATACAAAGGGCCATAACTCCGTTATTAACAGATGGTGTACAATGCCATTTGGCGTGCATCATCCTTTTATCTATATATATACTCATACCAAGTTTCAATGAAATCCGCCAAAGCACTTCCAAGATATGGCTCCGGACACAAAAGTGCCGGACGGACGGACGGAAAGACGGACGGACGGAAGGACGGACAACGCCAAAACAATATCCCTCTGCCTATGGCGGGGGATAACAAGAGCTGTCACCATAGGATGACATATGCCCCCATATAAACGCTTTGATAGAAGTCATGAGCATTTTTCGAAACCTAAACGCAGATTTCAAAACCTAAACGCGGACCCTAAGTCTAAGGTCAAGGTCACAGGAGTCAACATTTGTGCGTATGGAAAAGGCTTGTCATATACACATGCATACCAAATATTTAGGTTATATTTCAAGGGACATAGAAGTTATGCGCATTTTTCGAAACCTAAACGCAAAACAATGTGACGGAAGGACAGACAGACGGACGGACAGACGGACGGACAGTGCGATCACTATATGCCCACCTTCAGGGCCATAAAAATATTAAAACACATTATGTTCTTTGTGCTCTGCACATTCGTGCCATGAGGTTTACATGCCTGTATCTTATTTAACTTTCAAGATATTCCCAAGACAAGTAATACGAAAAAGGAACGTCCGGACAGCCAGATGGACAACCTGAAAAGAGTAGATATCCCTAACCCCTTGTTCTCCGAGAGAAATATATAGCACTCGATTTAGGTTGGTTAAAAAGTACACCGAAAACAATTAAGCGTTTTCCACAAAACTGTATAGTTGGCTAAATTAGATTACAAAATGAGATAATTAAATGTACGTATTATAAAGTGATATCATGTGCACGTCTTCGAACTTATACATTATACATAATGGCATATGCTTGTTATTATGTTTCCGTTATATAACAATAAATATTTACTCAGCTTTACACTTAATGCATGTATATATTGTATGTTATCCTCGTTTATGAACTTATAAAACCATTATTATTCCACAACAAAATAGAAAGCGTTTATACATATGAATATTCTTCAGTTCGATTTTTAACAAAAGCTGTTTGATTTGTTGTATGCTCATCAACACAGCATAATCACCGTCTCTCGATCAAAACTGCGCTTGTCAATTGTACTTTAAGAATGTATGTGTCATGTGTAGACCAATGAAAATTATCAGCACACATCCAATTGCCCTTATGTTAGCAGTTTTAAAAGACATTGCATACTGAGATCAGTATATGTATTAACAAGCTCCTTATCATTATTTCTAAAATAATGTTGCATAGTTTACTGTCGTCATATTGTTTTAGTTCAACGATTATATATACAGACCAACATAGTTTCTTTAAGTGTGGTGTCTTCCTTAGCTTTTAAATCACATTTCAAAAATATAAACAAACCAACATAATTCGTGTAGTGTTATGTCTTCATTTGATTTCAAATCACCGAGGAAGTACATGAACTAATATAATTTCCTGTAGATTGTGGTCTTCATTTGTGTATAGGTCACCTAAGACGTAAACATGCTCAACGGTTATGAATTGATCTTGGTTATTTAGTTTCCGTCAAATACACAATGTATATACTTTTTAAATGATTTTTTTTTGCTATGTATATTAGTATTAAACTACATTGGGCAAAGGACTGGAGTTACATTTTTTTTTGTATAAGGACAAACTTGCATATTTTAAGTTTGCGTTCGTTTGCAAGTTAAATCATAAACAATTTCAAGAATAAACCTTCAAACACACAAAACCATGTCGTAAAGATAAACAGACCAGTTTATTATCATAAATAAGTTGAATACATTGTTCCGGCATAAACACGCAATTATTTATTTCTTTATTCGAACATCTTTGTCTGCGCTTGGAAAGACATTCGGTGTCCACAAATGATCCTTTACGTATCAACACGGTGTCTATTAAAATATATTATGTTTGGAACGGTGGTTACACAGTTCGCATACGTTCATTATGCTACGAAAACATAGCAGAATAATTATTATATCGCTGAATGCTCAATGCTTGAAGAGGTAGATGTATTAGCGCCGTCGAAAAGCCACCACAATTACCATTCATAACGAAATTTCAATACAGGCAAACGTTCAATGAGCGCACAGTATGTGAATCCCAAACATGATACGCAGCTACGGAAACCGAGAACTACATTAAGTTAGCAACATCGTGACGCATCTTGATACGTTACAAACAAAAAAGGAATACACATATTTAATGCTATATGTAATTTGTCAGTTATTTATCATTATCAGACATGTAAGACACCTATGTATAATATAGATTTATTCTACACATAGCGATGAAAATGCAGCAACAATGTGGTGTGTTATTTTCTTTCAAAACGACAAATCGTTTTTGCACATAACTTGCATAGCTACAACTGTATTGAGTAAAACCTGATTATGGTGTGGTTCTCATAGTTACGATTTGCGATTCCTCATGTTCATAACGATGTTGTATAATTTATCAATTTATTTTAAATGGGTGAGCCTTTGATTGCTTGCTCATTTATTGGTGTACGCAATAGCTTTGGATTTGCAACACTTGTTACTATACTGGATAATGGTATTTGTTGTTTTAAAGACAAAGCAGATTTATTTTGATTTGGTCTATCACAGGCATTCATTTGCGTGGTGGATACAGCTCGTAGTGCATATGGTGTCCGACTAGCGAGTTAGAGGCCATGGGTTCGATCCCAACACTGGAGCGTTCTTTAGATCTCCCGAAAAGACACCAAGTACTGGATATACATGTACACATAAAACAGACTCGAGATTGTTTCAATGGGCATTAGGCTTTCGATCCAATTGAGCTACACAAAATAGGTTTAAACTAATGGGCGATGCTGTGATGTTTTTTGTTCGATGGATTTTGCACGGATGTTGAACTTATAAGGAAGAAACAGTGCATACTCTAGGTATGTAAATCGGAAAGTTTACACAATACACTTTGTTTACCTGAGCATTTATATGTGAATTAAGTACACGAAATAACTAACAGTATTCAAACTTTATTCCGGGATTTATGCACATCGCTACAAACGTGTATACTATACTAAATGTGGAGTCAAATGCTTATACTTTACATTCCATATCTGTGGATATTTATATGTTCGCATGTTACATGTAAGTCTGCCGCAAGCTTAATAGTTTTATAAAAACGTGATCGTTATATACACTTTCAAAGTAGTAACACTAAGCGCACAGTGCATATTATTCCTAATTGACAATTCCAAGGTTTATTATGAAAAAAAGAAAAAAACAACTTTGGCTAGATTAAAAATTTGACACAGTTTGAGCTGTATTGGCGAATATAATAGTCAGTGTATACTAGGAGACAAAGTTGTGTACATGTAGTTATCTTCTGAATCAATGAGACGTAAATGCTAGAGTTACATATCACGGTTTTCAAGAAAAGACCTATTTAAGCTATTCATTTTTTACCTACTGTTTTAGCTGACTGCCTGTATCAAATGCCGAAAGAGCAGGTCAAGACATACAGCTGGTATTTGATTACAACTGGACTAACATAGAAACAAGAAAAGTTGTGTGCTACAAAGGTCAAATATACCTTGGCGAATGCATTTCTGTATTTGCCTCAGTTTGCTCAACAACAGTTTTAGCTTTTTATATGTATAAACTGTCTGCCAATAAAGAACTCACAAATGTTTATATTTCTGTAAACACACTAAATGAAGACACATCAGGGCAATACACGTGTTCGAAAGAGAACAGTCACAATAGTTCAAGATGCATTCAACTCGAAAGTATGTATATAATTGTCTGTATAATAAGATACATACGTTTGTATATATCAATTTATATCATGGATCGATATTAAAATAAATCAATAAATCATAAATCATAAATAATAAATCAATACATCGATAAATAAATAAACGAATACATAAATAAAAACATATAATGATTATCCGATAGGTATATGAGAAGTTATTTTCTAACGACACTTATCATAGATGGCATCGCGATGTAAAAAATCCCGTCAACACTTGAATACACGTGGAAATTATTTTACTTCAACTCCGTCACTTAAAGTGGAGATTTGACCTAACCGCTGGCTATGCGGAAGTAAACATCAACTCAAACATGTGTATTTGCACATGGTTTGTGCTTTTTATAACGCTTATTAACTGTTTAAGGCTATGCAATAGACATAGGTTAATTCATATTGATTTTAACTTGTATTGTTGTTGTTTTGTTATAATAAACAGAGTTGTATTTTGACAACTACCACACATTAATAGCCTTGAGTTTCAGATTAATGCAAAGGTAAAGGTTTTGGTTTTAATATTTGACATTGATCAACCTTCAGCCGACTTTAACATTGATCCAATCACAACTATTTGAGAAGTCGTCAGTTTATACTCAGTGTAGTATGCCGCCAGGATACACTGGTTTTATTACAGACATGTACAAATAATAACAACTACATGTAAGTGGTGAAAAGCATGCCTCTGGTGATGTTTTTGCTCCAACAAATTCCATTTGTTTAGGGGGCTTCAAACAGAGACCTTCCCAATCTTCGGTCAGCATTCTACCACTAAGTCATTGGTATCACGTGCTCGTATCGCAGCCGAAACTTCAACTTAATTATAAATTGAAATGGTAAAGTAAAAATCGCAAACAAGTTTTCAAACATGCATCTTAGTGCACAGGATTGTTCGTGGTCACGTTACCGTTTACATGTTTGTGTTTCCAGCTGTAGACTCAAACACCACAATTGCGAGTGACGTAGAGGACGTGTATGTTAATAGCAGTCTCAAATTGACATGTTCAACGTCGTCACCGGTTAACGGTGTTTACTGGTACAAGGCAAATCGAATAAGCGACTCTGAAGAATTGATTTTGGTTCAATATTTTACAAATGGAACGTGTTCTCAAAATTCAAACGCCTCAGATTGCTTTTGCAATTCTACCACTTCATATACATGTGTCATAGACATCGTAGCGTTATCTCAAGAAGGACAATTATGGTGGTGTTCCGCTACATTTGATGGTGTCAAACGAAAAAGCAAGAACTTCACAATTGATCTAATAAGTAAGTTACCTTAATATAGTATATATATATATATATATATTTTTTTTTTTATTTATATATTTATATTTACTTATTTATTTTTTTAACAACTGCTAAATACTCATTACATGTGTACCGAATTATTTTTAAAACTTACAAAGAAGGACCCTTGTCGTATATTCGAAACCAAAACTTAACTATCAACAGTCAACGTCATTCAATTTTATTTTTGACTACTTAATATGGTGTATGTTTGCTACACATGTGTTTGGTATGTCAAACTATTTTGCTAAACACTTTATGGTATGTCGAGAAATAATTCTTAGCATTATGCTACAGTTCCACTAACATCGGTGACTCTGATTCCACAATATGCAGTCTCGTACTTGGTGTATAATAAAACAAGCACGTTTGCGTGCACCACATCAGCAAGTCGACCTGAGGCCAGTGTCCAGTGGTTTGTAGGTGACCTGAACATAACTCATATGGCAAACTACACGTGCAACTCAGAAGTAGCAACGAGCATTTTGATGTATACACCAACAACGTATAGTACCAACAACTTGAGTTGTTATGCTATATATAAATATAAAGCTACATTGGTGACTAAGAACCAAGGGACAGTTTTGCAAATACAGTGTAAGTTCTGGGATATTTAATAACTTAATATATGTTTGTTCTTATTGTTTAATTCGTATTCACATTTAATTCAACACACACTTTTTTGTGTTCAATGTTTTTATTTAATTATGCCACAAAATCGGCATAGCATTAAGATATTGAACGTCGAACGTAATACCTCCTCACCAAAGGGTATATATATATATATATTCAATGCACGGGAAAGGCCGATTAAGAGGTAAATGCACCACATATATTAAATGCGTATTTATATAAAAAATCACATCTAGTCCGTCCTCAACTGCTCAATTTAATTTTCTCTAAATAAGCTTCATCGAGGATGTTGCTTTTTGATTTGAGCAGGGATATGTCTTTATTTCAAAATTACTACTGATTTCATTACGTGTAAATTCTGTTCAAAAACGATGTGCATGTATTGTCAGAAGTTGTTGTAATGCTAGTTAATCATTATATTAGGAACCACTACATTAATTAGAATCAACTACATTTATTCAACCCTAAATTACATCCCGAAACTTTTATTAATCCAACTATTTGTATTAAATTGTGGACTTGCCAATTCATTAATGCTTATAACATTTGGAAAACACAGTTTTTAGATATAAATACCTTTTCGGTTTCAATATATATGTCGGATTAAATGCACACATAAAAAAGACACATTTAAATTATTCCAATATAAAATTATAAGAGTACATGTTCTTGTGTGTGTTGCATTGTAGGAATGCCTACCTTTAAAAAGGTTTAAGGTTGAAATGCTATTGTTTTAAAATATGTTTTGGATTAGGTTTAAGTTTCGCATAAAACCCAATGGTAATCAATCTTATAACGTGAATAAAGAGTTACGGTTTGTGCAATGCACCTTCACTCAAAAAGATCTACATATGTAAAAAGTTTTGAGTTGACACCATTTATAAATTCCAAAAAATGCCACGGACTAAATTTATATCTTCAGTTTTCTTCAGCACGGCATATCCCAGTAGTGTGGTCCAATTGCCCCTTTAATTTGACAATCATACCTTTCCTAGCTTTAACAGCTCCAGACCAGAAATCAATCACGATGACAACGGACCGACAGAGGTCAACCTTAAACAAATAAAAATCGCCCCTCACACACATACATGTTTGCAGAATAATCAATGTTTAAAACAAAATGATGCACGTAGATTCACAATTTGTTGACATATGCTGTGAAAGAAGTAAACAAGTAAGGAACATTAGTTTTTTGTTTAGTATTCTATATATTACAAAGTGTAAACACATTTTCGTACAGTAATAATTTGTTTTCTTTTTAAAAATCCTGTTTCAAGGCCTATAATATCAACGGACGGCGCCAGTGTTTCGGACAATGTTTCTGTCCATGAGTATATTCCAGTTGATGTCCAGCGTTCTGCTACTGGATATCCGCCTCCTTTTTACCGCTGGTTTTACACGACAGGAAATGCGGTCGGACGCACAGTGATAATCAAGTTCAATCGAACGTTTACCGATGAAAACATATCTTTTGATTTAAAGCAGATATTTTTATATGAAAACATTTCTTGCGAGGTTACCAACACATACTGTTTACATAATGGAACCATATCTACATTTTCAACGACGTCTATTACTTACCTCAAGCTAAATATATTAAGTTAGTATACATTAAATAACATTTTAAATCCACCACGTTTCCTGGTAAAAGTTTGAGTCACAAGCGAAAATTTATCATTTAAATCTTACCACCAATATGCTGTCTTTTCAGTAGGGAAGGGATCTGTTAAAAAGTTAAACCTATAAATTTATTATTATAAGGAATTGTACTCTCTGCAATTTGCCATAAATGTTGTAGCTAGACCAGATGTTCCCAAATCCTTCTGTGTCCAAGCTGTCGATGAGACTACGATGAAACTTGGTTGGGAACCCGGAGTAAGAAGGGGAGACGGTCAACGATTTGTTATAACGTTCAAAACTTCTGATTCAAGACATTGGACTGAAGTATATCTTGGATCTCAGACAACTGCAACCATAGAACGATTAGAACCAGGCACGAGCTATCAGCTCAAAATTTTTGCAGAAAACGATGTTGGAAAATCCAAGGAGACGGATTAAATAACAGTAGGAACACTTGTGCGCAGTAATACAGGTACATAAATACTATAGTTACTTTAATGCCAACTGATATACCATCTTTACATATTAACCCGCACTTCTCACAATTTACCATATATTATGCAGCACGCTGTTGTATTTTAGTCACACCAGAATGTTCGTCAAGCTTGTCGCAACAGTTTCTTACGTTATTGATTGGAGTAGCGCTTGGGGGCGCTCTTGGCGGTGGTATGTTCTCTTTAGTACTCGAGAGATTGATTGGAATACTGCGAAAAAAGGTCAAACATAGAAGACGTATGTATACTAAATAACTTTAAATGTAGCTTTTTTATATATACAAGAATGGCATTTAATGCGACTTGAAACAGAGTGCATTGTGTGTTTTATAACGAAATGCTTCACTTAAGCTCTGAACAAATTAAAGCATGTGTGCTAAAATTGGTATTCAGTTATTGAAATTAAATGTCCAACCTTATATTTTCATGTTCCTTCAACAGGTAAATATATTTTTGTTCCAGACCGTTTAAGATCTTCCGGTAGTTATGATGACGTCCTAACACCAAAGTAAGATGATATAACAATTTACAGTGTTAACATACAACTATATTTGAATTCATTTTTACAAAAGATTGAAAAACATGAGTATCGCCTTTGGTGGGCATTTCATTGTACATTTGCATACACATTTGACGAACATACAAAACTATATTTTTAATTTATGAAGGAAATTGATAAGTAATCAATAATTATAAGATCATATTTAATGTTGGTCGGCTGCAATAACATTTGTTTGTTCGTATATTTGCAGTGTGCACACAACAATGTCTGTACTTGATGGTAAGTGATGTAAACGCAATTGAAATAAAAAAAATACACAATAGTTTATTTGTGCAATTCATTTGTTTGAGCAATATTATGACGATATCTGTCAATAATGCATTTTTCAGATTCCAAAAAGTGCGGTCAGTACGAAACACTTTCGGAAACTTCACTACATAGATACTCCGATGTTGTTCTGACAACAGCGGGTACAACACATCAAGTTGAATGTAGCCGTCCCCACGAAGGGTCCGTCAATACGAAGACGACGTCCTTTGGTGATGTCAAAACGTACAGCAATCTTACATTTTCCTAACTGATGCAACTTTCAACAAAGGACATTTTTATGCTTCTTGGTCTACTATTTCGCAGTTTTGTATATAGTATTAATAAACCTTTCCACCACAAAACTATGTGGCTTGATATCGCTACAGTAAACACCATTTTCCGCGATATGGTAAACTGTATGGACACGACATTCACCACTGATGCTAAACCGTATGTAAATCTGACGTATTGATGATCGGAAACATCTTCATATGTTTACTTTCTGGAAATGATACACATATAGGCCATGTTTTATGAGTCACCAATACTATGTTTTATGTACAAGGGTATCATGCTCGTATGTTTTTACCTCCCGTAAAATGTTTTATGTCACAAAAACAAAGCTTTAAACACAAACACTTAGTTTGTGTCATATTATTCACAATACTTCTGTAAATGTGTATTTATAGTACACGTTCATGCCTCATACTGATTTAAATATATTTTGTGATGACACAGTGTGCAATATCTATCCAAGCATAATATTATTTTTTTAAAGAAATTTGGTTCCCTTACATCCTTTATTCGCCTATACAACAAACAAACACAACTCTTTTATTTGGTACTAGCCGCTGGGACTCACATACCGGCTGAATTAAAAGGACGGGCCACTAGACAATATAACATATCAAACAACATTGTATTAAAACATTTTTTCTTAGTGTACAAACATATACAGTTTAAAGCCTAAAGACCTAAGACAACCGTATCCTGTTCTCTACATAATCCTCAACATAACCATACTCCGCGGACTTCCTGGACCATCGTCCGTAACTCTTAAAGAAACGGTCAGAAATACCCATGTTAGCTGCCGCCGTGGCTCCTCCTGATAT
Organism: Dreissena polymorpha; assembly: GCF_020536995.1. Lineage (NCBI taxonomy): Eukaryota > Metazoa > Mollusca > Bivalvia > Myida > Dreissenidae > Dreissena > Dreissena polymorpha. Next base: position 113,792,440 of record NC_068360.1, on the reverse strand, counting down.
TAAGGAATGTAAACAATAACATTTTATATCACTCAAAAAATGTTGTATAGCGTCTGCAAATATTGTATGATAAATGATTGCCACATCGCCTTATCTTAAAACCATCTTTTTGACAGTTGAGATAAATCATAAGATTCTGAATCACTAAGGATTTGAGCCCACACAAAATATCGTTCAAGATTAACAACTGGTCATGATACAGGTCATGTTCTATCTACGGGCACCCATGCTCCATCCCGATATTTGTCGGTCTTGGATGACTGCATCAAATTACTCACATACATTGGGTTGATAACTATATCACATCTCTTTAAATTAAACAGTGAACACATTGTCCTTTGTTTATAGAAATTATTTTCTTTATAAAAACAGTGACACACATTTTCAGAACATAAACAGAATGCGTTTCTTTTCTATTCGTTTTGTTCTTTGTAAATTGTATGCTTTATGTTCGTGTTATAGTTTGCTGCAGAGCATGATGCTTGTGTACAGGTTTGTATGTACAGACATCGGGGTCTGTTTTCTTTTATTCCTGTTTCTTATTGTAAATCCTGTTTACAAGATTCATACTATTTCATAAGACATTGAAATGTTTTGTTTAAGTTTTGTCTGTATATATGCCAATTATAATTTACCATATGCTTATTAAGGTAGAATCATTTATTATGAACTGTCAATCACCCATACAATTTTGTGTAATCCGTTGTAATGACTGAACTACGCATTATTTATCGTGGGTTAAATGATAGTTGAACACGATTTGATGTAATGAATTACTTAAAAACGCTTAATGCCGATATCTATTGTTTACAAGACGTTTATTAGAACGCACTAATGGAAAAAATATATATTCACTTTGGGTTGGGGATTATTTCATTAGTTTCGCGACAACTAACTCGAGGGGTGTTGTCATCTTAATAAAAAATAAATTACAAATTACGGTTAATTCAGTTTAAAAAGATGAAAATGGAAATATGATAGCGCTTAACCTTAGCTTCTGTTCCAAACAAATCACAATACTAAACTTATACGGCCCGAATACAGACAACCCGTCCTTTTATAAACAGATATTTGATACAATTGATAAAATTGGCAATACTGTATATATTATATGTGGAGACTTTAATTTAGCGCTAGACCCCATGTTAGATTACGTTAACTATAAAAGTTTAAATAGTTATAGGAAAGCAAGAGATTTGTTATTAGAGGAAATAGTAAAAATGGATTTGAATGACACTTTCAGATATATTTATGGTGAGCAAAAAGGAAACAATTGGAGACGCACTAACCTTTTGCAACAGGGTCGTCTTTACCTATTTCTTATTACACACAATATGTTTGAATATTTACAAAATTATCAAATACAAACAAGCTACAGTTCAGATCATTCTATTATTGACATTGTTTTAAGTATTGAAAAAAAATATACATGGAAAATGTTTATGAAAATTTAATAACTCTTTGCCATCTGATATAGAATTTTTGTAATGTATTAATACCTTGATAGATGACATTAAACGACATTTATGCGTTCCTGTATATAATCTAGACATGTTTTATGATATTGATGACAGCCAAATACAGTCTGTTATAAATGATCAACTTTTCTTAGAAACACTGTTAATGGATATAAGTGGCAAAACCATTTCTAATCAAAGTCGCAAAGCAAAACTAAGAAGAACAAATGAAAGTATAATACTATCAAAACCTGAAATATTAGAGCAATCTATGAGTGAAGAAAATTAAGAACTACTACATGCACTAAAGAATGAACTAGAAACTGTCAGACAGGAAACTATGAAAAATTGTTCTTATACGTTCCCGTGCAGACCTGATTGATAATGGAGAAAACCCTAAAAAGATGATTTGTAATTTGGAAAAAAAGAATTTTCTTTCAAAACATATATATTGCATCCAGAGAGAAGATGTAACTTTTATATACGAACATGAAAACATTCTTAAAGAGGCAAACTACTTTCATAAATTGTTATATTCGGAACAACACCCTACCAATAATAATCTTTAACACGAATTTAAAAATGATGAATTTCCACAATTAACTAATTCAGAAGCGGAATTGTTAGAGGGGTTTCTATCTTTACAAGAGGTGTCAGTTACCCTTAAACATATGAAAAATGACAAAAGCCCAGACTCTGATGGTTTCTCTGCAAATTTCTTTTAAGTGTTTTGGCAAAAAATTGGTGTTTTTGTGGTAAGAAGTATTAATTATTCATTAATATAAAGGATCACTTTCAATAACTCAGAAACAAGGAATTAAAAGATGTATTCCAAAAAAGGAAAGGCTTAACAATTAAAAAAAATGGACACCAATTTGCTTGTTAAATACAGTATATAAATTATCATCAGGAACGATAGCAAACAGAATTAAGTCAGTCTTGAACAAATTAGTAAACAATGACCAAACTAGTTTTATTAAATGCAGGTACATGGGGAGAATACACGATTATTATATGATATTATGAGCTATGCTGAATGCAACTAAATCCCTGGCCTACTGATGCTAATTGATTTTGAAAAAGCGTTCGATACTTTATCATTCAATTGTATTAAACAATTGTTTTTTATATAACTTTGGGCCTATGTTTTAGAAGTGGATCACACTTTTTATAAATAATATAGAAAATGCAATTCAATTGAACGGGTTTCTGTCAGATTTCTTTTTAATAGGACGAGGTTGTCGTCAGGGAGATCGTATTTCAGCATACATATTTATACTTTGTGCAGAAATAATAGCGATTAAAATAAGGAAATGTAATTAAATACAGGGTATAATACATGCCAATGAAGAATACAAGTGTCACAATTTGATGATGATACTTATTTATCACTGGAATGGTCAGAAGAATCCTTGAACTCTGCATAACAAGTGTTACACTCCTTTTCTCAATATTCAGGCCTGCACGTACAATTTGAAAAGAAAAGTTGTCTGGATAGGTTCTTTAAAATACAGCACAATATCAATAAAAACAAGATGGAAACTAGTATGGGGATGTACCCAATTATTTAGTTTAATTTTTGACGTTGATTTACCTAAAATGATTGAGCTAAATTATAACGACAAAATAGTAAAATTAGAAAATATCATTATATATTGGAACAGAAGAGACCTAACTCCCTTAGGTAGAATACCTGTTATGAAGACCTTAATACTTCCTTGTTTATTCACATGTTGGTCTCCTTACCACAACCCGGAGACATTTTTGTAAGGATTTAAATGATAAAATATTCAAATTGGTTTGGCAAGGACCTTCGAAAATAAAAGCAAAAGTCATAACAAAATAATTTGATGAAGGGGGGCTTAAAATGGAAGACATACATGCATTTATGAAAAATTAAAAAATATCATGGATAAGAAAAGTCATTCAAGGCCGGACAATTTTACGCTCTTAACTAGAAAGATAATATATTTTAACACACTATATCAGACAGTAATACATGTACCTTTTGGAAATTTGTCAAAAGAAACAATAACACATTTATTCTGTGATTGTAACCCAGAACAAATGCTCATTAAAGATATCTCTCAAAGCTTAACGAATGCCAAGTTACATATATTAAGAAACTGTAAAATGTTACTTCTCGGCGATACAAATGAACCGGTAAACTGCTTTATTCCTTTCATGGAAGTTAAAAAGTACATATTTGAATGCATAAGGAAAGAAGTTATTCCAAACTTTCAGGGATTTAAGGCTGACATAATATTTGCTTTAAATGTTATGAAAACACAACAAGTGAACCAAATAGAGGACAATTTTGAACAGTTATTAGACTATTATGTTGTACATTAATAATTAATTATGTAAGGTAAAAATGTGGATATCCGCCTCCTTTTTACCGCTAAGAATATAGTAATTCAGTTTGTGTAGATATAGTTACAACTGAGTGAAAACACATCACATATGGCCCATTAAGTCTTTGCGTGTATATGTATATGAAAATTGATTGAATATATTACGGAATGAATAAAGTCATTGAAACAGGAAACAAAAATATATTAACATACTTTGACCTACACAATTGTTACCTTTCTTACTGGAATATATTCAGAGAACGTTTAAAGCTTGATGTTATTCCAAGCCCTACTAATTATTCTTTCAGGAATTATAATTGAAAACTCTGTATTCATTTAAATTAACTCCCAGACACTGTATTTCCTGTTCTGGTTTCCAGTAAGATTAATCTACCGTAAGAATAAACACAGAGAGAATTAAATCTTGCTGTATGCCCGCAGCATGCTGTTTGTTTTGTCTGCTCATACTTATTGTGTGTGCTTAAATCTCATCCAATAAAATGTTTACTCTTCAAACAAAAACCAAGATAAGTTGTATGTTCAGGAAATATATTTACATAATGGATATCAAACTTTATTTTTATTTTAAAACCCTCTTTTTAAAGAAACATCGTAGGTAATCATAAATCCTCTTATTTAACAGATACGTGTTTGTTTACCCATCTCTGGTCAAGAATGTGTCTCTTTTATCATAGCTTTGAATGGAGACAGATAGCGGATTAACAACACGGGGGGTGAAGCAAAAAACTATTTCTACCAATACCCGATCTAACAAATCTGTTTGCTTGTGTGTCAGTTTTTTCCTAACAAATTCACAATTATCACACGCTGATTTATTGTTTATACGCGATTCTCTGTTGGATAAAATAAAATGGATTTTTATAATCACGTTTAATAAACTCAATTATAAATAGATTGACAGAAATGTTTTTTCCTAAATTGAACATGTTCTCTCAATCTATTTTAAAGAATAACGTCTTTCTGACCATTCTCGTAAATAAAATTATCATTAGTAAATATGTCATTTTCAAACATTTTATAAGTATAATACTCATCTTTAAACTCAGCAATATCGCTCTCGGGTGGGGTCGACTCAGTGACGTCACTACTTCCTGCCCTGGTCGTTCGCTTGCTAACCTCTTGTGGTAGGGCACGTCCGCCGGAAGTGGCTGACCTCTCCACACGCAAAGCATGTACCAAGCTGGGGACTGCATCCAAAGTGGCCGCGAAAATAACCAGTCGACGGTGTGGGCCTCTATGGTAATATTTACGTCTGCATCCTAAGAGTTATATTAAAAAAGAACAGAAACACATAACGGTAAACTGACAACACAAACCAAATAGTATAACAATTCAGGTAACTCACGTTTCCTGTTTCATTATAATTACAACTTTAATTCAGACGCTATATCCTTCAAATCGATATTAATGTCTTCTGAATTGTAACACGTGTTTCGGTCCGTGTCGTCCATTGTGTAAACCGTAGCCAAAAAAACAACAACATGTACACCATGCGAGTTCTCGAGGCTTAATGACAAAAAATGACCACTGTTCACTCATGCACGAACATTCTCGTGCTTCTACAGCGCTCCCTAGTGGAAAATACACACTGAAGTTATTTCCGTCTCATTCAATAAATTTCAAACGCCGAAAATTATATTTACCGCTTACTTGGTAGTTTTACAAATGAACTTAATATGTGTTACAACCGGTCTATAGACAAGCGATAGATATGCAATTATATTTTATGAAGAGTTTAACGAGGTGGTTCAAGCCGCGTTTGCCTTCTTTTTTTATCATGATATGAATGCTTATATTAAAGTCATGTTTAAGTTACAGTTTGTAAAATAAATCTCGCGTTAATTTCAACAACTCGATCAGAAAACCTCTACAAAGCCCAAACTGTATTATGTAAACATGAATAAATAATGTATGGTCCTTAAGTAGATTGGGTTTTAAGCACGCGTGGAAATCAAATATGATGCGAGAACGCTGTTCTCCAGGCTTTAATTAGTTTGATATTGAGTGTTGTTTAATATGTATTATCTGGAGATTTTTTTTGAAACACAAAACAAGCGGATTGTTAAAAGTATTTTGCTTCTTGATGTGTGTTAAACGGCCGTGCATTGATAACAGAGCTGTAGTATTATTGTTTTGCGTTTGGTAATCGTAATACATTGTATGTTATGTCAATTGTCATTTTTGAGTTAAGATTATTATTGTACCAGTACGTGTTGTGTTTAAACCATACATACATGTACAAAACAAACCGTATTATTGTATCCAATAAGAAATGTCCTAATTTAAACTCCCTATAATTGTTGCCTTAAAAGTCATATAACATAGTCTTATGGTAATCATATTGATATTGCTTATCTACACTACAAACTGGCTATGCACACACATTTTCTGTAAGTAAACACTCGCGTATGTCAATGTAATTTCCGTAGTTTGAATGCGTTTGACAATCTAACACTAAAATTACTATGCACTTTCTGTAATCGAAGATCAACCTGTGAAACAGAATTGATACTGCATGCTTTTGTAAAAAACTTATGTACTATAATCCCGATACATTATGCAATATAAACCAAGAACACACGTATAGGCAGTTCAACAATGCAGTTACACAGATAAAAGAAATACATGATTACAAAAGAATATTGAAAATTGTTAACAATTGTGATTGCTGTGTTATCAAAAGATTAAATTAACAAGGTATTATAATTATGAATGGTCGATAATGCTTCTCAGTGTTGGTTTCGGTGATTATATGCCAAAATTGACAGGTGGATATTTATCTAGTCTGGTAAACACAAGGTTGGTTTACTAATACGTGGTCGGAATATTTAAATTAGTTTGATCATTACAGACAATGTTCTCCGTGCTGGCAAATCCGACATGTGCAAAAAATGTTATATGTATTAAGTGCTTTCTGATATAATTAAACGTGCACACGGGTAATCTTTAGTTATAACACTGCAAATGAAAATTATATTGCAATAATACATTTCACTGTCATCATTCTTTACAATTTGACAATTCATATTACCTAACATTGCATTATATAACACAACATAATATTATATTAAATCGCATTAGATCATATTTCATAACATCTTTTGCAATGTATTCCATGGAGTTTCATTACATAGCATTCCATCCCTGTATTGTATTGCATTACATTACATCGTCTTACATTGCAATCTTTTACATTACAAACATCATTTATGGTCCATAGCATTTTGCTGCATTATATTGTATTACAAAGCCTTTGATGGCATTTTATTGTATTGCCTTTTAATGAATTATATCATATCGCATTGGTTTGTTTCGTATGCTATTGCATTTTATTGCAATGACATTACAAAAACCTCATATGTTCTGGAGTGATATGATAATATATCTTGCACTGAACGTGTATTTGCTGTAACCAACTTTTGATCATGCTTGCTGTGTAATGTTCTGATTTTTTGTATTAGTTTATATTATATTGAACTTTGGTCACTTGATTTAAATAAAAGACTCATGTGAATTAACAAAAATGCCCTCCGTATAATTTCTGTCTGAATTTCCATTTCTCGTATAGATCTAGTTGAGCATCTTAAGAAAGTTATATCGCCCAGTATGTGAATTATTTTTCAATTTACAAATGAAGGTGCCAGCCTTAAAATGTGTCCATATTGATACTATATTTGTGTAACCCAGACTTCAGGGGGAAGAATTAAACTATATATATTTTTAATATTAAATAAGTTCACCATAAATAGCATATGTTAATTATACACCGATACTCAAGTACATCTTGAATGTAGAGATTCCGCAATCTGAAAATAATGCTATAGCATTATTTAATAGAATGAATCATACACGATAAAACATGAATGCTAGTTCAATCTAGTGGCCATATTTACATTAACATAGCAGATATGGAAAAATACAATTCCACATATATATGCACCTTCTATAAATATGAACATTACAGAACATGCAGCATACAACTACTGTTCACAGAAATACATAAAAACAGATAAAATTTACAATGAACATCATTACATAATCACGTACACAACTCATACAGCTCACTTACCAAAACGTGGTTCTGAAATCTCTTCACTCACACAATCCAATCATGCCTCGTTCGTCCATTGGTGAAACTGTAAGTGGATTATGTGATACAGTGCAAACAAAGAATAGTGATACAATGTTAAATTAGAAACTATACCGACGTTCGTACACTACAACTTTAGGTGGAAAAATAAATGAATTACCCGTATAAGAAATACGCGCAAACTGTGATAAATGAACCGAGCAATTAGACAAATACTTGAATGTACCTGTATAACAAAGAAGATAAAACTAACGAATTCTGAACGTGAAATAAACGCCCGAAGAATACGTCTTCCCGCTCTGAGCTCCGTGGTCAATGTGATCTGTACATCACGACACTCCTCGAGGATAACTCCGCGAGGATACCTACACAAGTTATTAATCAATCAATTTAAACTAACAACAATTTTAAACTTACAATAGAAATGATCGCTCGAGCGTAGAAATCGGTCTCGTATCATTTAAATGTGGAGTGGACTCGACCGACATAATTATTCTAAAGTATGGTAAAATACGATATGGTCACATTTGAATAAATTATTTTACGTAAACGTTCGTCTTTGCTCGCAATATGTTTTTATACGTTTATACACACATTGGGCTGTTTATTCATATTTGAAACAATTCAGATAATATCAAATTTCAGTATCGTTCAACGGCCTTTGTTTAAATGAATAGACAAGATGCCAATTAATCAATCCCGAGTGCGCATAACATAGACCTGCTTATACGAAATGGTATTAAAATTGTCGCTTTACGTTTTAGTGTAGACATAAAGTTACCTTAGACTTGTTATCATATATCTTCTTGACGACAAACGAACATGGAATCGTACACACTGAAAGGACTGTTAACGGTTGTTTGTATTCATCAAATACTTGTAAAAGGTATGTTTAATGTATTGGTTTTAACCTGGAACAGTTATATGATGCATTATTTACTCATTTTGCTTCATTTCGCTTCTTTATGTTTGTTTTTGTCCTGGATGCGTTATTAAGTAAAATAGTGTTAATATTTGATTTTGTAAACACTTATTGGCACACATCAATATTGCCAAAATATGTGAAGAAGTCGCACAGGAATGACAATTTTTCACGCTGTACCTTAAGGTTAGATTATTCCTTCTGTGTAATATATTTGATGTTAAGGGGAAGTAATCATGTGCCCACATATACGTTTAATTACGAAATTTTGTTAGTGCCATCGTGGTTACACATTAAAATCCAGTGGGCGAGAATGCGAGAACGCGAGAGTATGATGACGATAATGCGACAATACGATGACGACAGTGCTATAGTACGACGGCGACAATGCGATAGTAATATCGCACTGTCGCCATCGTATCATCACATTCTCGCCATCGCGTTCTCGCAATTTCGCCATCGCATTTTCGCACTGTCGTCATTGTATTGTCGCATTCTCGTCATCGTACTCTCGTGTTCTTGCATTCTCGCCATCGCGTTCTCGCATTCTCGCCATCGTATTGTCGCACTGTCGTCATCGTATTGTTGCATTCTCGTCATCGTACTCCCGCGTTCTCGCATTGTCGCAATCGTACTATCGCAATGTCGCCATCGTATTGTCGCACTGTCGTCATCGCACTGTCGCATTGTCGTCATCGTACTATCGCGTTCTCGCATTCTCGCCATCGCGTTCTCGAATTCTCGCCATCGTATTGTCGCACTGTCGTCATCGTATTTTCGCATTCTCGTCATCGTACGTTCGCGTTCTCGCATTCTCGCCCTCTGGATTTTAATGTGTAATCACGATGGCAGTAACGGTATTCCGTATTTAATAAATCGATTTACAGCTCTCCATTTGAGCGAGAATAAGTATTCATTAGTATGCGTAGATTTCAGAAAAAAAGACCCGATTGATTTTGGAACAAGACTTTGACTCAGTTCTGTAAAACAGGGAATACTGCTCGTCGTATAGATACGTTTGTTACACGCAAAACTGATTTTCGTTTATAACCAAATAATATTACATCATATGTCATTAACGATGCGGGCGGTCTCAAAAGGCATTTCAAAACACGTTTAGTGGAATCAAACGACTTTAAATTTTGGGCAGTGTCATTAGACATTTACTGAACGCTTTGACGCGTGCATTACGGGTCTTTATATTATTGTATATGCATGAGTTGCGTATCAATTAAAACTTATGAGCGGGTACATATTATTGTGGAATCTATATCTAACATAGGCGCAAACCAAATAGTGGAAAGTGTAAAGGTATCATGCAATCACAAAAGAACTGTCGGCAAAGAACTTTAAAAAGTTGTAAACTGCCTCGGTATTTATAGTATTATCATTCACTTAGAATACATGCGACACTCCAAGTGAGAGAGACTGTTTTTTTTAAGATTTCACGTTATTCGCATTTGCTATACATGTAGAAAGCTAGAACTAGTGTGCAGCGTGATCCATACTACCATTTAATTAAGAAAAGAAGACTATAGCTCTTAATGTACGTGATTATAGGTGCTAAGTTGTTCACGGGTCCCCTTTATTATATGTATTTTAATACAAACAACCAAATACACATGCATTTATGACGCAACACTATGTAATGTCTTCATTCTATTGTAGAAGCTCTCACGGCAGAAACCGTTTACTTAGACGGATACGGTGGTGAACTTTTTGTTGGGAGCAGATTGCCATTCACATGCCATACATCATCTCCAGGGACTGTTATAAACTGGTTGAGGACTCCTTATGAAGGTCCTTAAGAAACAGTTGTGATTCAACAGGTTTTTAACGACACGTGTGATGACAAAGCACCCAACTCTATGGAATGTTTTTGTAATTTAACGATATACAAATGTGCTATCAGAAATCTTACTTCCAACAATGAAGGCGAAAGTTGGCGTTGCTCTGCTACAATGAATGGAATTATAACGTTCAGCAGCAACACTTACATTACACATCTTAAATGTAAGTACGACGCTCTGAGTACGAAGTATGACATGTTTCTTATAAAATAAAACAACAACGTTAAGGTTTTTCTAGCTTCTTCTTAAACACACCCATCATTGTGAAGTAAAGTAGCTCTTAACTTTAATTTGTCATACAGGAACATTGTCAAAGTATATATTGCGTTATTTTGTTTGTTTTTGTAGCTATCAATGGGTCAACAGACCATTCTAGCAAAGGTAAATTTGCTTATTTAATTACTAATTCCCTTATTCAGATGTGTAATCCCATAATTAATTGTTAGCCTAAATGAATTATATTTGTATCTTCTATCATGCCTAAAACACAATGAATGTTAAGCAATTTTACCATTATTTAATTTTTGATGTAGACACTTTATATTGGAGTGATCTGCATATTGACAGCAACTTAAATTAGCTATCATTACAATGTATTGAGCAAAAAACAGTTAAAAAAAACTTTGAATGTACTGCTTATTTTATTTTTACGCAAACCTTTTATGTTGTGAACTTATTATTGCGTATATATAAATTATTATTATTATAGTCTAAACTAACTACAACAACATAGTAACAAAAAACCGATATAAATTAAAATCGGGTACTCAGTCGAAAAAAAAGCAAAATGGTAATGGTAATATTATAATTTACAACGGTGTTTTCTTTTTATACCGCAACTTTGCAATCGTCTGTAGGTCTGTCTTGTGTGTCTCGCTGAGTTTAGTATACGTTTCAAATGCGTCCATCAATGTTATATATCAATAAACATACTCTCAAAACAAAACAAGAGCCGTGTCATTTAGGCAACACCAATTATTCCCACACAACTTTATAAAAGGCATAGGAATTAGTAGATCATTTCGCGTATAAAATGTGTCTTGCAAATTTCATAGTGATGCCATATTTAAAATATGTAAGGACACTTAACTCAATAATCAGTTGATAACTGCTTGTGAAAGTTATGTCATGCACATCTACATTGCATTGCAAAAACAAATTCCAATAAAATCGTTTAAGAAATGCGGAAGAAGTTCTTTTAATTACCCGCAACGATATCTATATATACGACACACGAACGCTAAATTGATACACGAACATATGTTGAATATATTGTCCCGGAAAAAAAACAAAAAAATAGCATTTTGTATCTTGTTAAATCTTTCCAGAGCACATCTAGCATTGAAACTTTATCACAAGGATATGTTAGACTCACAAACCGAAACGTATGTGGATGAAGGTTCTAGAGGAGTAAAAAATACACTTGCATATAGGTTTATGGACAAAGTGGGTATCTTGCTTTTAAACCATGATCATACGTTATTTTCAACCAGATATTTATAATTATAATGCATTATATTAAATACAAACATCTGTATCTGGAAGTTACACATATGATGATAAAGATTATTTTATGTCAATAATTATGTCAATATAAACTGCTTGGGTGGCCCCGTTTTACCACGGGAAAAAATGGTGAACATGTTGAACGAGACTGTACTGTTACATCCCAGTGGGCATAAAACGTTGTACGAATGTTGCTGAAACGCAATATTTAGGTCGCAACGTCGGCAACCATTACCGAACGTTGCCATAACGTTGCATACAAAACGTTAGCAGGACGTTTCATCATAACGTTGCAAGGACGTTTCAGAAACGTTGCATTCTGGTTGCGACAATAATAACCTTTTCCGAACGTTTCTGCAACGTTGCACACGAAACGTCGGTCACATTTTTGAGAAGGATATTGCAACAACGTTGCTTCTAGGTAATTGTGCACTTTTTAAACGTCTGCATTTTTTTCTGTTGTTGTCTCCCTTGAATTCAGTATCGCCGCTAGCTTTTTCCATTGAATTGAAAATCGCCGTTAGATGGAAAATGTATACTTTTTTCAAATAATTATTTTGCTTCTATGATAAACATTTGTTAACTATCGATCTGTTAACATTTAACGACAGAATATTAAATTTAAAATAAAAAATTAAACCACGTTGTTTAATCTCGCATTTTTACGCATGCGCGAGACATCGATTTCCGGTCTTTGTTTTATTTTGCCGGCCAGTTTGAATGAGTGTGCGTAGAGCGAGAGTCGAAAGGATAACAAGAAAATTACCAGTCAAATTCAAATTAAAGTATATAATGTAAATCAGAAACACATCCCAGTGGGCACCCAACGTTGCTGCAACGTTGTATTTAGGTTGCATTCAAACGTTACAGTTTTGTTGTCACAGTGGTATATATGAAAGTTTTTCTGACGTTTTTCCCAACGTTGCTGAAACGTTTTATTTAGGTTGCATTCAAACGTTACAGTTTGGTTGTCACAGTGGTGTATATGAAAGTTTTTCTGACGTTTTTTTCCCAACGTTGCTGCAACGTTTTATTTAGGTTGCATTCAAACGTTACAGTTTGGTTGTCACAATGGTGTATAATTATGAAAGTTTTTCTGACGTTTTTCCCAACGTTGCTGCAACGTTTCATTTAGGTTGCATTTAAACGTAAATTTATTAATTGTTATTCTAATATTTACTAGCAGTTCCTGCATCGCATGAATGAAAAGATGATTTCTTGTAAATTTAAGAAATTCATTTTTTTTTTAATTTTACAGATCAGTTGCTTAAACTATGTTTAAGATGAATCTTTACTCAAAACCGCTGGATAATATAAATTGTTTAAGTTTAAGTTCACAAAATTTGCTGAACCTTGCAATTGTCGCCGTGGTGTAGTTGATGAGGTGTCCGCCTAGTGATCGGGAGTTGGTGGGTTTGATTCCTACTCTGGGAGCTCACATTATCTCCTTCATAGACATCAAGTACTGGTTTTCACCAGGAACCGGTCTCGTCAGTATTTGCCTATATATATACTCAAAGAGCGGTTGGCAGAAAAAAAAAGAAATATGTGTTGGTTTGTTTTTTCTAGTAAATATACAACAGTTAATAAATTTACGTTTAAATGCAACCTAAATAAAACGCTGCAGCAACGTTGGGGAAAACGCTGCAGCAACGTTGGGAAAAACGTTGCAGCAACGTTGGGAAAAAACGTCAGAAAAACTTTCATATACACCATTGTGACAACCAAACTGTAACGTTTGAATGCAACCTAAATGCAACGTTGCAGCAACGTTGGGTGCCCAGTGGATTATTACAATTGTAATGACTTAACTTTTGTAGATTCAGAGAGGATTGTCCCAATGTTTCACTAATTTATATCTGATGGCCATCAAAACTACTGGTATGTAGAACACCAGAACAATTTGCACATTTTTTAAACCAATAACACAATATGTTAGGTATATTTTCCTGAATTCAAATACTAATCCAACGTTTATTTACAAGTCGGTTTACCGGATTGATCAGCGTTAATGTGGAATATGTAACGGCATTTTTGTTCAATAACATTTTATACGTTGTCCAGTATTGTCTAGAGTGTTTACAAAAACATTATTTTGCATATGTTTTATCATATAAATGATGGTGTTACTAACACGTTTATGTGTTGGGGGGGGGGGTGTTATGGATAAGATGATTGTACCGAGAACGGTTTTGTTTGATGATGTTCTTTAGACATGTTCTTTAAACTAACACATATTCTGGTATTGTTCACCTACATTTTGCAAGTTTCAGTCGTAAAATGTTATGTCAGCATTGAACTGAAAATGTGCATCGTTTTAGCGCCATAACTTTCTTTGGAAAGGGGCATTACTATTTAAGTGTATACCAGTACATAAGTATGTACATCTTTAAATGTGTGATTGGATTGATTTAATTGATTTTCGCCAACGATGCTTATGTTGTTTCAATGGTCTTGTGCATTTGATTGCATATTCGGAATCGATCCCGATATAATATTAGAGTTGAGTTATAAAAAAATGTCTGTTTCAATTTTTGAGAGCAATTGTATTTTTATCAGAGTATTTGACCTATCTACTGTATGTGTTAACCTATGACATTATAACAAAACCAACGGAGACAACATTATTATTTAATTGTATTTCTCACTTGCCTTGAATTCCTACATAACCGTCTATGGCAGCGCGTTTTTTACTGGTGGTTAGCTAACCTCGTATAGTATCCGCTATATACCTTTGAAGCGTTTTCATTTATTTTGGAATAAATGTTAAGTACATTGGGACAAAGCGCGCAAGTCATGATTTGGTCATGCTTTCCCACGGTCAAATTCAATCGTCAAGGTAATCATAGGATACCTATTTTGTGTAAGTGCTACCATATCTTCAATACCCATCAAATAATTGTAATTAGAATTAGTTAAATAGTACGTGCTTTCAGTTAAGTCAATACAAACTCGATAACAATTCGTCAAGGTGAATGGTCATAGCCCCAATGGTCGTGCCCTCTCAATTATCCCTACAGCATTGGAACGGTTAAAATAACACCTACTTACAATATTAAGGTCATTGAGGAGATGCGTCGAAGGCAAGTGTCAGTCACGCCGACTCAAGGCCAACGTCATTCTTAAAGGTCAATAGTTTTACCTTCATTGTTTTTATCGGTTTAATATCTTCTATATTCATTTAAGGATTTTCATTAACATTCAGTGACATTCAAAAGATGTTCAGAAGTAATGTGTTATCATGCCGTCTCAAATCAATGTCACTTATGCAAGGTCTAATGAATACCGGCGTAGCATATAGCTGCCTCTTGGACTTCAATGTCGGTGTTGCACTGTTTTCATTATAAATCCATAGCTGCGGCTGAATTTACACTACATTTGTTTCGGTCAAGTTTCATCCATACCAAACTATGCTGTAGTCTCCTACCATGTAAACATATTTTGTTCCCATATTTTTTCTCCGAAGACATAACCATTTCAGTTTTGTTCAAACTGGTACCAAACATGTCATTATCAATGATCTTCATTGCATATGTATATATTTGCAGCAAAGCAATCGGTAAGTTATATTGGTTTTGAAATGGTGTTTGTAAGTTGTTGTTTTTTGTTCAAGACTATCAGACAATCTTGACTCCTGCAGAAATCAACGCTATGATTATTCTTTCACTCGCATTTGCCAAAACTATTTTGCTGAGTGGCCTGGTGATAAGACTTATGTGTAAGTAATATAATTATGGTTGAAATATTATTTCCAAAATGCATCATCATAGAGCTACGTCCAACAATGTGTAATACATTTTACATTAGTAAACAAAGTCGTTACATGCCATTTAAATGAAACAACAAATAAACAATCAATTACGGACATTAATACGGTTATTTACTTGGTAACAAAAACAATTTACTTGTATACATCAGTATAAACTTTACCAAAATAATATGGTTTCTACAGCGTGCAGTGTTAAGTGAAAGACAGTGTCTAAGACTTGTATACGTATTACATGCATTTTATTAAAATATCGAAGATACACGGCTATTTTTATGTTCTTTAAGACTCTCTTATCGGAGTTTATCTTTCGATAAATAAGTAAATAAATACATAAATAAAGAGAGAGAGAGAGAGGGAGAGAGAGGGAGAGAGATTGAGAGAGAGATGATATTTGTTGGATTTGGCTGGAATATCGATTTTAATTCACGAGATATCATAGAAAATTTTATTTTCACGAGTGGCGCAGTGAATTAAAATTGATAATCCACCAAATCTAACAAATTTGTATTTTTGCAATTATGGACGATTTAATTCCCCGTTGGGCGCCCGCTATGTTATTACATGTATTGTTAAAGGGGCTGTCAACCAGATTGACGAAAAAAGAAGTTCTAAAATACCGTCATTAAATGCTTTATATTGATAAATTAAAACAGTGGATCTAAAATCTCCAGTACAAAATCAAGAATAAAATGAAAACAAGTAACCCTGAACAGGGCTCGAACCACTGAACCCTGCAGTCCTGGAGTAATAAGAGTAAAAAAGTCTCCCATTTAAACCACTGGGCCATCCTTCCACACACAATATCCGATGTATTTTATACTTTATATAACCACTCCTCGTAGTTTCACAAATATAACGACAACAACAGAACTCTCTAAATTACCAGGTAGGCATACTCAGTAAAATTTATTACCGAATATACAGAAAATATGAAAACTTTACAACATTTTTCAAGTAATGTAATATATAATTAATATAAACTAATAATTTTAAAAAAATACGGTATTTTAGAATTTTTCTTGTTTTCGTGATATATAGCAATCTGGTTGACGGCCCCTTTAAAGGAAATTAATCCTTATGTTTTTATAAACATCAATGCAGAGTAGTCTCCCTTGGTAAAATTGCCTTTAAAGGGGCCTTTTCACAGATTTTGGCATTTTTTAACTTATTCATTCAATGCTTTATATTGATACATGTAAACATTGGATCGTAAAAGCTCCAGTAAAAAATCAAGAATAAAATTAAAAAAAAGGAAAAGAACATTGCCCGGAGCAGGTTTCGAACCAGTGACCCCTGGAGTCCTGCCAGAATTCTGAAGTAAAAACGCTCTAGCCTGCTGAGCTATTCCGCCGAGTACACGTACTTGACGTATTTTATACGTTATATAAGCAATCTTCGTAGTTGCACACAATTTAACGACAAAAACAGAACTCTCCAAATTATTCAATCGTTTCGCGTTGCAACGCTTTATAATTTTTAGGTTTTAAAATCGTCAAAAGATGCATATAATGGCTATATTAGAGCATGGTAAATGTTCAGTATTACTGTTTCGTGTATAGTGAATCGATATGCATGACAATGTTCTGTGCGAGTGAATTTCATATAAACTTAGCCTAAGTCTTAAGCATGATTACTCTGTTCTACAGCTTTACATTTGTTGGTCATGCCGATGTAATGTTTTAAATCTATAGCCAGTGGCCAAGGTGAACGATTCCGACAACGCTTATTTGCATGTACATGTACCCCTTTTGGCTTTATCATTGTGAACTCACTTTTGAAGCGAGTCAACAGCATCTTGAAAACCATAGAGAAAGTGTAAACAATAGCTAGGTGCGGTATTTAACAGGCACAACAATTCGATTCGAAATATTAAAACACCTGTAAACTGGGGTGACCCACGTCTTGCCAAATTAGGGGCACCATATAACACACTATGCATCTGCGGAAGTGGAGGTCAACAGAACAGGAACTTCAAAATGCTGGAGGGGTATAAACAATAAGCAAGGTGCAGCGTTTAACAGGCACAAATCTTCGAATACCAAATTGGCCATAAAAACACTGGAATCGCACTGTTAAAATACCTGTAGACTTCGGTGACCCACGTCTTGCCAAAAAACAAAACGTTCGCACGTTTTGATTTCTTCCTCTCTGATGTAATTGTCGGCGTCAATAAAAGAGGGAAGTTTTAATACCGCCATTGTTTACAAAAGACTAAGTTATCTCCCTTCGTGGGCAGAGTTAACACGGCACTACTTTTGAGAATACTCTTTGGCTGACTAATTTATTTGGAAAACAACGTTACCGATTAAGTGCGTAACGGTGTAAATACACATTTTAATTACGTTTTACAACTGTAAGAATTTCTATCAAATGTTTGTGTTCATGTTTATATACTAAATTCTTCTTTCTTTGAACACCTTTTTGAAGACTTTATGATGTTAAAACACGTTTTTGTTGAATCTTAATGTATATAAAAGTCTTCTTTATTATGCGGCGTAACGGTGTTGTCACATTTGTAACGGTGTGGACAGATTATCTTATACTTCATATTCTTGTTTATTCGCATCGCGTTTTTTACTAGAAAGTATGTAAGATAAGTTCCATGTAAAATTTGTGATGTTGTTTGAAAGACAATCGGCGATATGAATACGAACTTTATTCGCATCATATTGTTTGTATAAATTTCTCAACACCGTTATGATGTTGTCAACACCATTTCTCATTCAGCGTTACGGTGTGGAACGTAACGGTGATGACATTCGGGAATTCTGACAGAACTGATTCCAATTGTATTAATTCTCCATTTTTGTCTGATAAATTCCATGTAAAATTTGCGATGTTGTTTGAAAAACAATCGGCGATGTGAAAACGAAGTTTATTCACACCATAATGTGTGTATATATTTGTGCACACCGTTACGATGTTGTCATCACCGTTACTCATTCAGCGTAACGGTGTTGACTGTAGCGGTGATGACATTCAGGCATTTGATCATCCACAAACAGCATGTTACTTGTCTCAAAAACACATTACGTACACATTATTTTGTGGCATCTAAAAATACATAATATTTGAAAATCATAAGAGAACAGGAAGTGGAAATAGCAAAGAAAATGGAAGAACGGTGTTGACACTGAATAAAAGTACGTTCAATATTTTACTTTCTTTTTGATGATTTTCACATTTTTCGTGCTCTGTTCATTGCTTAATTATGACGTAAAAGGTTGAAAGAATGTTTACTTTTCGGAAAAAGTTGTATCCCCGTATCATTCCCGTGCGGTAGATGAAATTTTCTTCGTAACGGTGTCGACTTGAAAAATTACGGACAGAACCATAGCTGACCATTTATAAAAATTCTGCATATAAAGCTACTAAATGTAACTGTTATTAAGTTAAGTTTAAATGTATTTAGCTTCATATGGTTTTTTTTTATATTTTCGTTTGACATTATTTTAAAAAACAATCAAGAAAATTACCCTTTAAGAATTCGGACAACACACCGTTACTAAAATACATGGGGGTTAGTTGCTTCGACAAAGCATAAAACTGCTTTTAACGTGTGATCTGCTAAGAACTCCTATCTAATATTGTTTACATATTTTTTAGCATTGTAATTATGAAACTTATATTTGTTAATATCTACCATTTAGATAATTGTTGAATATGGACAGTAAATGGAACCTAATCAAATATTCACCCATCACGTGACATTTTAAGCGCGATAAATAACTAAGTGTTTATCATTATAATGTAAACGCATTAATTATAGACTGTTTATTAAAAAATGTTTAAGGTCAAAACAGATTAAATGTACTAACGTGCGACTGAATGATATTTTATTGATTTATTCGAATTTCTTGCTAGATCATGCACGTCTTAAAAAGGAATGTCCATAATCCGGGTAAGAACTCGATACTCGCTATCAGTATTTGGAGCGCTCCATAAAGTACGGTTGCTATATTTAATTACCCCCCTGTCACAAACCATATTTTTTAAATGAACTCCTACTTAAAAATTAAGACAAAACACACTTCACTATTAAACTGTATTGAAATATTAAATTTCCGCTAAAAAAACATAAAATCACTAAATATATTTCTTTTACACAGGATACATATTAATGCAGCGGACAGCATAGAAATATGATACATCCGGCATGACGAAAGCAAGGCTACACATAAAACAGGCTTACTAGCGCTCCTAGCGAGAGGTATCGTGAACAAAACAGTCCGAAGATGCTTATTTACTACATCAACAATAATTCAGGACTTTCTATAACTTCAATCTTTTCCCACTTACTACAAAATCATGCTACTTTTGCAAATTACATACCACTTATGTATATTTTTGGCACATTTGCATCAAATATTTATATGAAGATGTCAGTGCCATTGATCGTTAAGAACAGAGACGCGAAAGACATACCGGTTATGGGTTTAAAGAACATGTGTTGTTTCTGCTATTGCAGTCTTTCCGAAATACCGTCGGTCCTCGGATTTTTCCGATAATAATTTGGAAAATTCGGAAATGATTCTAATATTACCGGACCTCGTGTCCGGTTAAAAAATTATGGCGAAATTTGGAATTCTATAAGCTATTTCCAGAAAAGTTTCAATGCAAAAGTGGGAATTTACTGAGTTATTTATGAATACTCCAATCATGTAAAACATTTTTTCATTGGTTGCATTTCTTGAATAACTTATGTGCATATAGGGTATCCGAAGATTTTTGCTGCGTCGTCAATGCAAATTTCACACTACGTCATCACTATATGAGAAGATTCGCAAAGGGAGAGAAACGATACCATATACTTTTGGTTCCCGTTATATCCGATTAATTCGTAAGCAAGCAGGGCATTTCATTAATCTGATACTATAAAATATTGTTAAAAATGTCATCTTTGTCTTTCGTCGTCATTTTTTACTTTTTAATAATCAGTCTGGCCCGGAAATGGCTGCATGATTATAGGACCTCATGGCCGGCAATAAATTATAATTTTGGGAAGGACTGTATTGCGCTACCATTAGCAGAATGATGAAAGGACACCAGTAAATAATTAGTTGCAAAACTGCTGTTATGATCTAAAATAAGTTTTTGTATTTAAATTGTAATGATATAAGTAAAATTAAATATATATTGTGCAATGGAAATTAAATAAATAAATTAGTATTATGTGGCCCAATGTCTTGTGGCAAGAAGTCTCCATATTTCCCCCTGTGAAGTAAAGAAAAACACAGAAAACAAAGAGTGAAAACTTCAAGAGAAAGCCACAAATTAACCATCAATTGCTATTTTTGGAAATGAAAAGAAGTGTGCAATACATCTATTTATCACATTAAATTTGACACTCAACATGTTTAGGAAATAAGAAACAGTGTGACTTGTTAATGTAATATTGTGATTCTTAATAAGGTCCCTGGAAAAAGTTATGCAGAAAATACAAACTAACACTGGCTTTTTAAAAGTTAAAAAGGTGTGAATGGAAATTTACTTAAAATATTTATTTGGATTAAGCTTATAGTGGAAATATTAAAAATTGAAACAATCGTGTAAAAGCATTGAATTGGTTTAAAAGGCAATGTATTGAAATTTATTGGATAATACACCAAGTGGAAGGAAAGGAGATGGACATTTGTTGGACTGTTTGACGTCAAAAATTTCTGGTGTTTGTAAGATATCCATTATACATGTACATGTAAAATTGTGCAATGTCAATGGGTACTTATCAATGCCATCAGCAAGCTCACAAAAGCATCTTAAACAGGTAACAATACATACATTAATTTTATTTTGAATATTTAATGTTTATAATTTTATTTATATATATTTGTAATTTAAGAATAACAATTTCAGTCATTTAATATATATATATATATATATATATATATATATATATATATATATATATATATATATATATATTTAAAATTTGTTACTTAAAATGAGCACGTCAACTCTTGATCATTTTAGAAATGTACTTCTGAAGTTTTTTAGAATAGAAATTTATCAGCATTCAACAGCTTGGACAGATGGCGTAAAGGTATAGGTAAGTTGTATATATTATATATATGTATATTTGGTTAAAGCAGCAGCTAAAACATTTTGCATTATTTATGACTGTTCATTGTTTTGCAACTTTGTTCATGTTTGATGAAAGTTCATACCCAGTTTAATCAATGGAGAGCTCGACTGATTATAAAGTTGTTATTTCCTAAAAGAATGTTTGCCATATATATACATGTATGAAAAGGTAATGTTTCTTAGATGTTTACAAGTAATATGCTATGGTGTGAAGAAATGTTACTAAATCCTGCATTTATATCACAAAACTTAACACGGCAAAGTCTACATCTTCTTTTACTGGTCAATTTAACTGTGCTTTTTTTTCATAACCATGTTTATGATACTACAATCTCAGGGATGAGAAAAAAAGGCAAAATAAGTATCCAACAAGGCTTATTATATCCGTGTTGATGAGACTCTTTTGCCTATGCTGTTTAATTATATGTTCAGAAGAAACTACATTTAATGTGAAAATGACATTAATTCTTTCATAGAGCATGAGTCATAAATGAGTTTCAATTGATTTTTATATTGATTTTGTTTTGTTTTTTGAAAATAAAAAACAAGTGTATTACGCAAATCATTTATAAGCATAATTCATATAAAATCTTATTGTTTTTATATATTTTAATAAGATATACTATAGCTTTAAAAAAACGACTTAAGACATACTTGTTTGGTGATTTTTGTTTCATATATTTTTTAGGTAATACGTGATGTACCTGTGTATGTCCATAAATTGTGTTTATAATTTTTTTTATTGTACAACGCCATTGAATATGTTTTATACCTAGAAATAGGCGTTCAATGAAATGCTCAAGTTTCAAGCTTACATTTATAGACTATATACTAGAAACTTAAATGATTTTTTTTATGTGTTTTATGTTGATATAAATGTTAAGTTATACTGAACTTATTGAATGTCTGTAGCTTTATTGATGACATGATTGTAGAATTAAGCACTACGGATGGCATTGTGTTTCGAATCTACGAAAATCGTGGTTTCATGCCAATACCATTTGATGGATGTCCGTTCGTGCAATTGGGAACAGAAGTAAGAGAATGCCACTACGGTCCTAATAGGAAGGAAAGAAAGAAAGCTCAGCCGGTATGGTTGTCATATAACACATTTTTTTACAAAATAATGAAAAGACATTGTTATTATTGAAAATGATATTTTTCTGGTATTATTAATTATTTGGGTAACATCTTTGTAAGCATGATTGCTTGGGTGGAAGAGAAAGTGCCAGGACAGTTGTTATGTAACTACCAGTATTGTGTCTATTTAGTATTACCCATGCGTGCATGGCATTGCAAGCATTCTTGGCATATCAATTGCTGAGCAGTGAATAAAGTTGTTTGCATTCCATGATGTCATTTGATGTGGTAATAATGTAATGGAAATGGGAATGTAATTGGTTAGTCGAATGAAAACTATTTGTGATGGTTGCATTATATGGGAAACAAAGTATAGCATGTGATACATAATTATCGGATTTATCCATAATCATATTTTGTAAAGTCTATCTATCAGTTAAGGGTCTCACATTAACATATATTTCTTAATGTTATACAAAATGAATTAAGCTAAACGTTATTGTTTAAATGGTATCTCCGTTTCCCTTTTAAAAGCATCTGTGTCAAACTGAAAATAATACTTTTTCTAGATATTATTATTCACATGTCATTCATGCATGACGTCACATTAAAAGTCAACTTTTCTTATGGTTGTCAAACCATTGGGTTACATTCTATCTAGCTTCATGGCATAATTAATAATACAAATGTTTTTGACGAGTAACAGTAGGTTTGACAAGTTATTCATTATTTGTTTGAAAGTTCGGATATGGAGACTTTTCCCGCGACAAGCCTCATTTCCCATCACCCACAGAATGTATGTCAATGAAAGAAAAGATGTTGGGAAATTTCTTCGTGGTCTTTGTGCAGATGAGTGTCGAATTTTCAAGATGTTTTGGGGCAGACTCATGCAACTAGTTGCTGGAAAATAACCTCAGATAGGGGCCTTTTCCCCATGTAATAGTTGTGGTATGGTATGTTCTATTAACAAGACATGTGAAAAAAATCTACAACAGGCTATTACAGAAGAAATAGGATGTCGTCTTATTAGTTCATGAAATGCTGAAGTTTGTATTTTGCTCATTCACTGTATACAGTGTGTTTCTTCTTATATCAGTATTTTGCTTCAAATTTCACTGTTAAACGTGGACAGAATTCACATTGATGACCTGTTCATGATATATTTCATAAACAGAATCCTTGATTTTATTAATGCATGTTTTTTGTGCATGAACATGTATTTAAGA
Source organism: Dreissena polymorpha (assembly GCF_020536995.1). Lineage (NCBI taxonomy): Eukaryota > Metazoa > Mollusca > Bivalvia > Myida > Dreissenidae > Dreissena > Dreissena polymorpha. The sequence continues at coordinate 113,768,084 of NC_068360.1, read as the reverse complement.
ATGATCCCGAACATACATACGCCGGCGGCATGAGGAAAATAATTCAAAACACAAAGAAACACGGCTGTTGCTGCCAGATTCGAATGAAAACCATTTTGCGGTCCCAGACTATAAGGTGAGATGATGTGATTATAAATAATGAAATAGAATTTTAAAAATCAACTGTGTACTTTTGAGGAAATTTTTAAGGCAATACTTGTTTAAAGAAAATGTTAAAAATAGATCAAAAGAAATGGAATGAACAATCATAAACCATGTCAGAAACAAATTTAATATTGGTTTGTAATTTTTAAGCTCTGCTGTTTTCAGAGAAAACCCCCAGTATTGTCATAGCCAGCTTGTCTTTTTCAACCACCGTCTGTGTCATGCTAAAACCTTTAAATTGGCTCTAAAATCAAAGTGCACACTGTGCACAAGAATATTCTTTTTGAATGGCCTATGAAACTCCAGAGTAATGTCCCCTCAATTGTTTAAATTGATTTGTTTTTCTCCATCTGGAGCTGTTCCGCAGTAACTGTTGCATTTTGAATCACAAAACCTTAAAGCGGGTATATACGATTTTTATATGTGCTGAATTGTAAAATAGTGATACAAATATTTTATAATAACACACAATATGCAAGAAAAATGATACATTTAAGACGAATTTCATTAAATACAGCAAATACAAATTAGTGCCCCGAGCCGATTGTGACAAAGATAATTCGTAATTATTTTCCTACAATAACCGATGCATTCGTCTTTTTAGTAAGTGTTCGTGTGTCGTATGAATCGATATCGCTGCAGGAACTTAAAATGAACCGTTAAACTAAATTTAGATTCACATCGTACATGCATGATATACATGCTGGCGAATTCGGCTGTACAGCCTTTTTCGATTTCAGAATTAAATATCTGGCTTATTTAGCATTTTTCGACACATGTTCTTCTTAATTTTTATTTTAGTTTATATTGAAATATATGTATAATAAGTTTTTTACACATTTTATATTAATTAATAAATATTTGACAAGATCGTATATACCCGCTTTAAGTACGTATTTATCATTATACTGCAGTGGTTCAAGCACACTTTCTGTTCCGATAGCCTTCATAACTCTAGAGATATGCCTCGCTTATTGATTGAAATTTAGGATCTTTTTTCAGTCCGGAGCATTGTCTCGGGTACTTTTGCAAGGAAGTTCATGAATCTTATTACCTTGCTGTACACATGAATTCTGTGTGTACATTCTTGGTAATTCCATAGTTATTCCTTCAAAATGAATGGAATTGTTAGTAAATTTTTGTCAGTTTTAAGCGGTTAAAAACTGCATAGAATTTTATGAACTAAAAATAAAAGTGTATCATCATACAGCAGTGGTGCATGCATTTTTTTTTCGGGATTGGCTTAGTATCTCAATAGTTATGCCCCTTAATTGATTTTTTTTGCCATGAACGGTTTCTCAACAACTATTATATGAAATGTATTGAAATTAAAAATTAATGTTTAGTGTTATATTGCGCTGGCACATTTGGAAGTTTGTTGGTTTGTTCCTAAAGATATTTTTTTTTTCATGTATACATATAATTTAAAAATGAAATTGCCATTCTAGCTGTATGCCCCTCTAAAATGAGCAAATGTACAGGATATGAAATAGTAATTACTGTAAATGTGTTGTTTAGTTACTTTTGTCAGTGTTTTAAATAAGATGTGTCTATGAGGGAGGTTACTTAATCAAATTTTGTACTTTCTTCATTGATGGCACAATAAATATGACATAGCTTGAAGTCACAGACACAAGGCGGAAAAGACAGGCTGTCATAGATCGGCTAAAATCATCTAAAGTCTCTTTTTTGAGAGGCGAAGTGTGTGTTCTTGTTGCCTATGTTGGAACCCACGAACATCACATAATGGGCAAGGTTTGTATTACTTGTAATGGGAATCAAAATCTATGTAAAATTATACTTTTAAAAACTTAACAATTATTGTGTACAACAGCAAGTCATAGAGATGAGACATGTCACATGCAGGATAATCTGGAAGATCTTAACCCAGATTTCTCAAATTCTGAGCCCTTCCTTATCAATAAATGTGTTTATGCAATTTATGATATTTTGTATTTTAAAATCTTAAATATTTATGAAACTGCAGTCCTTAAAGGGATCTTTTCACGCTTTGGTAAATTGACAAAATTGAAAAAATTTGTTTCAGATTCGCAAATTTTCGTTTTAGTTATGATATTTGTGAGGAAACAGTAATACTGAACATTTACCATGGTCTAATATAGCCATTATATGCATCTTTTGACGATTTTAAAACCTAAAAATTATAAAGCGTTGCAACGCGAAACGATTGAATAATTTGGAGAGTTCTGTTTTTGTCGTTAAGTTTTGTGAAACTACGAAGATTGCTTATATAAGGTATAAAATACTTTAAGTATATGTACTCGGCGGAATAGCTCAGTAGGCTAGAGCGTTTTTACTTCAGGACTCTGTCAGGACTCCAGGGGTCACTGGTTCGAAACCTGGTCCGGGCAATGTTCTTTTCCTTTTTTAAATTTTATTCTTGATTTTTTACTGGAGCTTTTACGATCCAATGTTTACATTTATCGATATAAAGCATTTAATGAATAAGTTAAAAAATGCCAAAAACTGTGAAAAGGCCCCTTTAAATACCCATTTTCATTTGTCATTGAATTTTGTATAGTAGATCTCACAAGTTATTGTTCGTATGTTGATTCTTTAGGGCATGATACATCATCAAGTAGACCTCAACCACATTTTATAAAATTATGGCCCTTTGTTCAAAATTATCTCGGCACTTGTGGCCAATCTTATTCCTGTACATGTAAATAATAAAAAAAGTCCCAAAATCATCCCAGAAAGAAACTGGAGGTAGAAAGTTAGTATGTCAGATCATCAGATACCTGTCAGTGAAACTATAACATTTGCATGTAAGTTTGCTTGTATTCGTGTAAGCGACTCATGGCACACTTGGGCCTCTTGTTTGCTTTATCAGCACTTACATGGTAAAAGTTTTTAAATATTAATTACAGTCTGTGAAACAGGTATGAGGCCCTTCCCCATACATTTGCTAATGCACTGGTGTAAACATGCGTGATTAGTGTGATACTGTGGTATCTGTTTGATTTTGTTTAATTTTTAAGTTGCTACATCGAAACTTATTATACTGTAGACGGTTCACTTTTTGTACAAATAATTAATATGTAAACAGCATTTGAAACGATGTTCAACCTTTTAATTTCACTTTATTCGTCTGGTTGATTTTACATACATGTTGAAGAATGATAGCAACACAAATTGGTGAGGACAGTTAATAAATGAAAGATTTAGGCACAGGGTTTCCTGGTTTTTAAGCACCTTGGAAAAGGCCTGAGATATTTTGAAATAAGAGTTGTAGAAAGAAACCTATAAAACATATGGAAAACCAGAAGGAGATAAATACTTTATGTATGAAACTTACAAAAATTAAAAAAAGTTGAATTCTTGAAGGAGGCTGGCATTGGGCAGCGCCTGGACAAAGAGGTTTTGCAAAAGATAAAGGAACTTGCAATGAAGGAGGGCATCACAAATGCCACTGAAATGAAAAGTCACAGCGTTGTTTGTGAAGAGCAAGTACAGTCACATTCCCAAGTCAAACAGAAGGTTTCATCCAACTACGCAGGACCTTCGATTTCACATATCTTCTGCTTTGAAAAGCAATATGTAAGTGAATATAACTTACAAAACAGTTCTAAATGTAAATAAAATAAAAGAGATTGAGTTATTGAAAGATAGTCATTTACTTTATAAGATCATTTTCTCAGTTTTTGTTTTTTAAGAAAATCATTGGAAAGTGCACGTGCTCTAAATAAAAGTAGTGTACTTCGCAATATGTAATTGATTTTTTTACGTGTGTTTACAAATGTCAAATTCCTTCACTGTACTCAATTATTTACAAGAAAAAAGTGCAACTATTAATTAAACATGACCAACTTATAAAAATGAATTAAATAAATTGCTCAATTAGGAATAGCATTAATACCCCTTTATTGATAAGGCTATCAACTTGTACGCCAACCAAGAGAAGCTATTGTCACAACTCTCTTATTGTAATCAGCATATACTTGTTTGTTCATTTGGTCAAAGAGATTTGGATAAATATTTGTTTAAATTTTTACCGTTACAAGGGAAAGGAATTTAACAAGGACATGTACCTGGTTACCCTTCATTTAATTCAGACAAACTAATGTTACTGAAAGTTAACATTTTCACCGTTGTGTTACTTGTTGGTTTAGCCCAAATTGGTTTGCATGTTTTGGGAAGATCTGGAGAGAAATAGGCGGATGCTGCACACTGCTTCTGTTTGGTTACACTTATTCTGTCCCAATGGGATGGTCAATGGAGAAATTATGAATATCTTGCATTATGTTAAATAATGTGGCTGAAAATTCAACAACAAATGAAACAGATGCGTCTAAAACGTCTAATTGCATGCATCCAACTTTTGGATACCCTGGATATAGTCAATTATCTTAAAATGTCTGGTCCATATCTCAACCCTGTGTGCAGCAACCTGTATTTTTTGGTAGCTAGACCTTTCCATAACTTTTTATTGAAACATGGTTAACATATTTCACATGAGTACCAGGAATTTTATTGTTCAAAATATTTTATTTGGTTGCTGGTTACTTTTTGTTTATAGGTATATTTATCAGATACTGCTGAAAGATATTTGGTCCATTTTTTCCATGCATGTTTACAATATGAAGGGGATGTCATTTCATCAGGTCAAACCAATCAGAATTTATTATTGTTTTGTTTTATGACCTAACAGTTCAAGTAGATTTTATTGTTTAAAAAAAATTATTTTCAAAGTCTTATTTTTTGAAGAAAAAAAAAACATCATCAAAGATTCCTTTTTGAGATTTAGTATGTATGATAGCTGTTGTAAAAGCAAACACTAACAAGGGCAGATAAGCTTGAATATAATTTTGCCAAATGTATGCCTCATTTTGAACAGAACTATGTTGGTTGAAACAGGAGAGACTAATTTCAAAGGGGCATGTTACTTTAATACAAATGGCTACCACTGTGACATCCAACACAAAGGAAGGTGGCACGCTCGTCCTGCACCGCTCATGTTTTACAAAAATTTCATGGTGTCAACTGACAATGCTCTTGTATATTATATTATCAAAATATCAAGTGTTGTTAACATTTCAAAGAAAACAAATAAAAAATTTACTTTTTCATTAAATATTAAATGATGTTAATCGCTGCAATTAATATTATAATTCTCAAGTTAATACTGTATAACTGCTGAGATAGAAAATGTCTTTTATTGATAAGAATATTTTATGAAATGTATTACTTTTATTAATAATTCATTTATTAATAATTCAATATGTCTTACTATATCTGTTGGATCAGTAAATAAATCAATATGATAATGAGTATAAAATGGGAGGCGGAAAACGACAACGGGCGAGGCATGGTATGGTATTGCGCAAGGGGGGTTAGAGGGTTAGGGCTAGTGTTAGGGGTCGGGTTAGGGTTTGGGTTAGCCTAAACCCTACCCTTACCCTAACCCGACCCCTAACCCTTACCCTTTTTTGGGGGTTATCGCCCCTGACCATGCCTCGCCCGTTGTAGTTTTCCGCCTCCCGAATTAAATGCCTATGCATATCAAAACTCAACAAGGCATTGTACCCAATGTGACTATCTTACAAATTAATACAAGTATTTAGAAATAATTTAAATGCACTAAAATTGCCCACCATATTTCAATTAATTTTTTTCAATTGTTTATTTAATATTATATTGTATCAGATATGTAAGTTATTCCCAACACATTTTCATACATTTTTTTAATTGTGAATTTAATAAATCATATTTTGCCAAAGGTTGAGAAAATTGTGCAGCCAGTGCGAAACTCAATATCTGACCAGTTGTCCTCAAATTTTGATATACTTTTTTTATTTGTATATTTCATGTACCATTTTGTAAAATATACTTCCATGAACTCTTGCTTTTTTGCAGACACTGTTATGATGATCAGGGAAATTTGACTGCTTTAATTTCTGAATGAAAGAAGGAATCTCCTTCAGACAATTTCAATTTTCGTCCAAGGTAGGCTCACATTGAAAAATATACATCCATCATTGTTTAGTTGAACTGTGCACTGAAGGGTCCTGTAAAGTATTGTGTGGTTGTTGGTTGTCTCAGTGACATACTCGTATTATTTTCCATCAGGAAGTTGCTTCAAATGACCATTTGTTCCAAGTAAGGGTTAGGCAATTTTCACAAAAATTTATTTTAGCATAATTTCAATTATTATTTTCCCCCGCCAGAGCGTGTTTTTTTTATGCCCCCGAAGGAGGGCATATAGTGAGTGTACTGTCGGTCCGTCTGTCCTTCTGTCACACTTTGCATTTAGGTTTCACGTTTAGGTCTCGCAAAATGCTCATAACTTCTATGTCACTTCAGATAGCAACTTGATATTTGGCATGCATGTGTTTCTCATGGAGCTGCATATTTTTTGTGGTGAAAGGTCAAGGTCATCCTTCAAGGTCAAATGTCAAATATATGGCTTGAAAGCGGCGTTGTGTTGCTGTCAAACACATCTATTGTTGATGTTTGTCAATAATAATTTCATGGAATTTAATGAAACTTAAAATAAATGTGTATCATCAAATTGCTGTGGTGCATGTTTGAATTATGCTGGGATGAACTTCGTATTTCAAGAGTTATGCCACCTTAATTATGCTCCCCCAAAAATATTTGGGGGGAGCATATAGTCGCCGCTTCGTCTGTCCGGCCGTCTTTCCGTGTGTCCATCTGTCCGTACGTGCACAATTTTTGTCCAGGCTATTTCTCAGCAACTTATAACTTGAATTCAATGAAACTTTATGGGAAGCTTCACAACAGGAGATGTGCATATTATCAGCCGGTTATGGTCGGTTGATTTTTCACAGAGTTATGGCCCTTTGAAATTTTCCATTAACTGTACATATAGTGCAGTTCTTGTCCGGGCTATTTCTCAGCAACTAATGACTAGAATTCAATGAAACTTTATGGGAAGCTTTACTACTGAGAGGAGATGTGCATAATATCAGCCAGTTCTGGTCGGATGATTTTTCACAGAGTAATGGCCCTTTCAAATTTTCCATTGTACGTATAGTGCAATTATTGTCCGAGCTATTTCTCAGCAACTTATTACGGAAATTCAATGAAACTTTATGGGAAGCTTCACAACAGATGTGCATATTATCAGCCGGTTATGGTCGGATGATTTTTCACAGAGTTATGGCCCTTTGAAATTTTCAATATACTGTACATATAGTGCAATTCTTGTACGGGCTATTTCTCCCCAACTACTGACTGGAATTCAATGAAGCTTTATGGGAAGCTTCACTGCCTTGAAGAGATGCGCGTGTTATTTGTGGGTTCTGGTTATATGATTTATTTAGAGACTTATGGCCCTTTGAAATTGTTAAGTTGCTAAACCATCCATTGTATTATTTTGTCCAAAGTTATGCCCCTCAAGATGTTTCCTTTTATCTGAATATATAGTGCAATATTGTGACAAAAAAACTTTGGTGAGCTTCACCCGTCTCTGACGGCTTGTTTTAATTAAATATTAATTGTAAATCCCATAAAAATAAGTTGTTACGATTAAGTTTTATGTTTTGCTATGAATGTAGCATTTGATAATTGTAAGTTGTTTTATATATTTCAATTGAATGTCGATTGTTTTGTTTTAAAATAGGCAACATTTTGTGATGCTGACAATTAGATCAACATCATCAATTCTTATCTTTTATTTCAGACAAAGACCAAATATGAAAAAAAATCATAGTTTTCTGTCTTCTGAGAGCGAAACTTTAATAACAAAAAATATATATCAGGTCAGGCAATACATATGTTTGTATCTTAGTAATATCACGGTACTCACTTTTAAATCACTTTTTTAGCTTTGTTTTGCCTCACGATTGCTTATTGGTTCATTTAGAAAAGGCAGTCTATACTGAGGTATATAACACACAGAAATGTCATATTAGAATAATTTTCTATTTATTGTAGCACTTGATAAATGTTAGTTCTTTATTTAGTTCATTTGAATGTCTATTGTTAACCAAATTTTCCAAGGGAAAAAACTGTTTATTATATTGGCAGATGTCGGCGGGCAGGTGGAACAAGCTTGTCCGGGCCATAACTTTATCATCCATATAAGATTTAAAAATCATATGGCACATTTGTTCACCATCATTCGACGGTGTGTCGCACAGAAGAACTACGTCGATATCTCCAAGGTCAAGTTCACAATTTGAGTTCAAAGGTCAAAATGGCCATATGTATTTCGTTCATTGTGAGATTTTAACATCATTTTGCACATTTTTTTCACCATCATTGGACAGGTGTCGCGCGAAAGAATTACGTTGATATCTCCAAGTCTAAAAATAGATTGTTTTTGAAACAAAGGGGGTAACTACATGTATGAAAACATGTAACAATGCATATTTGTAGTTGTCTCTCTTATCGGGACTTTTTTTATATTGAAAACTAGTTTGCCAAAAGTAAAAATATATTGAATTTGAAAAAAGGCGGGGGGGGGGGGAATGCACATTTTGAATTGTCACCTTTTATCAGAGTTTTTTGTAATTGACAACTTGGTTTTCTGACAATTGTTTTCCTTGTTTTGTTTCAAATAGGCATGATATGGTTACTATTAAATCAACTTCATATGTTCTTCCCTTGTGATAAGTATTTTTTATATCTATTTCTTAATATTTTTCAGTAGTTATATTGTCTAAAAATGTATCTGGGTAGAATGAATATTTGTTCTTTTAAAGGTTGTAACTGATGCTCTATTTCTTTTGGACATGACATGTTACTGTCTCGTTTGTACAGAGATTCAATTAAATACTACATTTTATTGTGTGTGATTCTATTGTTGTGTTCCAAATAGGCAGTCTGACATATTAGGTATACATAATGAAAACTCTTACATATAACATTTGTAAGTATCTGTTATAAATGACAGTTAAATGAAACAATGGTTGTATAGTTGTGTATATTACAAAGTATAATTATTGTTATATTTCGAAATTAGAATTATGTTTATATTTTAATTTTCATACACTTTCAACTATCATTTGTAATAGTGCCGTTGCTACTTAAATTGTATGTGGTTTGGATGCACACTGTTATATTCTATGCTCCTTCAAGATACAATTAAGGTTTCACCTTAACGGTTATAACGCGAGTGAAAAGCATCCATATGTAGCAATATACACTGTTAACATGTGATTTAAAACGAGTTTTGTTCAATTACCTGTAAAGTTCATTCATAACTATTTTATAACATGTCTGCTAAATCCACTTACTATATTCAAGCATTTTGCATTATTGTTTTTGTTTAACACTAGAAACTGTAAAGTTTATGTGTAATAAAATTATGTTCTGTAACTATTGTATGCTGATGTAGTTGTTGCATTAACATTAAGTAGACATAGAATTCGGTATTCTGTATACTACTAACATTTTATTGTGATTCAAGTTGTATTAAGTTTTGTTCTCTAAACAGATATTGAATTATTTTACTGATACAACAACATACGGTATTAAAGCAGTTCCATATATAGCTAGATACACTGTTATCATGTTTGTCTAAAATATCTGTAAGTGTCTATCCATAACCAAATTATGATATTTTTGTTAGAAAAAAAACGACAAACTATATTAATGTATTCATGTATTTTGTATTATCATTTTGTTTAACACTAGAAACTGTAAAGTTTATGTGTAATAAAATTATGTTCTGTATATTACATGATAATCTATCAATGTTGTTTTGTGAACACAACCTCTGGTTCTCTGGAAAAAACACACACTTTAAGCACTTAATTTGTCGGTATGTGTGCATTTGTGTGTATGGGTGTGCGATAAATTGCAATTGTTTCCTGTTCGCGTGTTTGCGTTTTGTGTGAATGTATGTTAAGCAAAAAAGTTTTATTTGACTTTATTAGATGATAGTATTGAGTATCCTGCCAAGAAAAATTGGTGCACGCTATTAAGGGATCTACTAAGTAATTTGGGATTTTATGATGCTTGGTTTTTTCAAGATGTAGGAAATGAAAATATGTTTGTATCAGTCGTAAGACAAAGATTGAGCGACATGTTTGTACAGAATTGGAATGAGCGACTTCATACTTCTACTAGGGCAAATTTTTATAAACATATCGCCGTTTTTCAATTTCAACCATACCTGAATATATGCAATGTCAACAAGTTTCGAGTAAATTTATCAAAATTACGTATGTCATCACATAGATTAAATATCGAGACAGGCAGATGGGCTAGACCTACACCAATTCCATTAGATCAAAGAAAGTGTACTGTTTGTAATAAACTCGAAGATGAGTTTCATTTTATTCTTGAATGTACAATATATACTGAACTGAGATCAAAATATATTCCATTGTATTACAGACAACGACCAAACATGAACACATTTAGCGAGCTAATAACATCAAATAATGAACTATTAATAAAAAAATTAAGCTGTTATATTTATCACTCTTTTAAGGTTCGAACGCATAATACATATGTGTCATCAATTTGATTTATTCTGAAATGTTTTGTGCGGTATATATCTTGTTGCAACTTTAATTGCATTTATTATGTACTGCATATTAATTGTTGGGATAGTACCGCATATATAAGTATTTAGTTAAATACTGTGTGCTATCACGTGAAACGTAATTTGTTACGCGGGGTTAGTAAAACGTGTTATTATTATGACAATTGTCATGTGAAGACCCTATATATGTACAATATGCTTATTTGATATTTTGTTGTCATAATTAAGCTCCATTACAAATGATGTAATACGACCTATTCAATTACATATATACTATCAATAATTATTAATATAATTATACCTATATTCATGCCCCCCTTCGAAGAAGAGGGGGTATATTGCTTTGCTCATGTCGGTCGGTCGGTCCGTCCACCAGGTGGTTTCCGGATGATAACTCAAGAACGCTTGGGCCTAGGATCATGAAACTTCATAGGAACATTGATCATGACTCGCAGATGACCCCTATTGATTTTGAGGTCACTAGGTCAAAGTAATTCTGACCCGAAATAGTAAAATGGTTTCCGGATGATATCTCAAGAACGCTTATGCCTAGGATCATGAAACTTCATAGGTACATTGATCATGACTTGCAGATGACCCCTATTGATTTCCAGGTCACTAGGTCAAAGGTCAAGGTGACCCGAAATAGTAACATGGTTTCCGGATGATAACTGAAGAACGCTTATGCCTAGGATCATGAAACTTGATAGGTAGATTGATCAGGCCTCGCAGATTACCCCTATTGATTTTCAGGTCACTAGATCAAAGGTCAAGGTCACGGTGACCCGAAATAGTAACATGGTTTCCAGATGATAACTGAAGAACGCTTATGCCTAGGATCATGAAACTTGATAGGTAGATTGATCAGGACTCGCAGATGACCCCTATTGATTTTCAGGTCACTAGGTCAAAGGTCAAGGTCACTGTGACAAAAAACATATTCACACAATGGCTGTCACTACAACATAGAGCCCATATGGGGGGCATGCATGTTTTACAAACAGCCCTTGTTAATTAAACATGTATGAATTGTTGCAATGAAACGTATTTTTTTTTGTTCTTTTTCTTTTGTGTAAATTCATGTATTATTTATGTTGTAAACACTGTATGCTTACTTAGTCCACTTGGGCTTTTGGCCTTCTGGATGTGTTGTTTAATAAACAATATGTAAGACTTATCCGTACTGATAAGTATTATTGTTTATATAGCATTCAACATGACTTTTGGACCATGTATATGTTAATTTCGTAGGTGACCTGTATAGGGTTTATACAATGGTATTAAATATAAATTAATATCAAACGTCTTTTCAGTGCATTTTGTTGTGTTTGTTTATGTAGATAATTAAACTGATTTATAACATCCATTTAACAAAGTTCATTGTTTCCAGAGCCTTTGGGTTGCCTATATTTCCGTTTCGTATAGGTAGACTGTAAGGGCTGACGTTTATGCTATTATTACATGCATGTGTTTTAATTGACTTATTTTAGAAGATCTGTCAACAAGTCTTTGACAAGCCTGTTACTATCACAAACTGTTCTACTACCCTTAAACATATGATGTATATATAAATGTACTAGTAACATACGAATATTCATAATAAAACCGACTATGTTAATCCGGATTAGTACAAAGTGTTTTTATTAGTACATCTTGCTTATGGAGACCTAATAAATTTAAATTACAGTATATTTTGTATATTGCATTAAATTGAGTTTATTAGCATCATACACTCTGACGCACTAAGGATATATTTAATTACATGTATTATTTCGATAATTATTTATGTTCTAGTGTAATGTATAATAAGTCATAATGTATAATCATTCATGTATGCACCGTTGTAACCAAACGATTTTATTTCTTTGCATAACTTTATTTTGTATAATCATAAACTGTGTATTGTGTAAACACTGTATCATGGATGCTTGATTTGTCCACTTGGGCTTTTAGCCTTCTGGATGGATTGTTTAATAAACTATGTTCTAAAAAATGCAAAGGTTTCGTGTCCGCTCAATTATTTTGCTATGTATGGTCGGATTAAAATATTACTTGGCATGAGTATTAACCACAATAGTATATGTGAAATACTCAACAGCCAGATGTCAAGGTCAAACCGTGCGATATAACTTTGACAATAATAAATGTAAATACCTAATTATGACAGTGTTTGGTGTCCAATAAATAATTTTGCCGTGCATGGTCCATTTTAATGATAATTGGCATAAGAAAAAAAAAACACAATACATGTCGTTCGATATGTCACGTGAAAGACTCGAGATGCTGATGTCAAGGTCAAGGTAAAAAGGTGCTTTGGAACTTTGACCAAAAAAAACAATGTAACACTGTGATCATCACAGTGTTTTGTTTCCACTAAATAACTTCGCTAAACATGTTTGGATTTTTATAATACTTGTCATAACTAATAGCCACAAGTATGATGTGATGCGCAAAAGGCTCAAGATGCTGATGTGAAGCTCAAACGGTGCTATTGAACTTTCACAAAAAACAATATAAAATACTAAGTTTTTCAGTTGTTCGTGAACGCTAAATAACTTCACTATACACAATATAAATGGTTGTCGCGTAAAAGACTCGTAATGTTGATGTCTTCTTTTATTTCATAATCTTTGTAATTGTTATCAAGACATTTCTTTTTCAGTTATACTAATACTGTTGTAATGTTATTGGACGTGCTTTTAAAACTGAGCCAAGTATTGCGAAAACGGGTCTTATGTCTTAGGAGTTCCGAGTTCCAACTTGTTCTCTTATTTTTCATAATCTTTGTTATTGTTATCAAGACTTTTTTTCATTTATGCCAATACTTTCGTCATGTTATTGGACGTGCTTTTAAAACTGAGCCACGTATTGCGAAAACGGGTCTTATGTCTTAGGAGATCCGACAAGCCTGCCATTCGACTTTTGAAATTTAAAATTACACAACTTTTGAAACTGTATAATTAATTTTGATGTTATTGTGTTATATATCCTGGGCACAACTCTTAAATTGTATTGCATTATGTCATTATGCTATGTATTATAGGCCGGAGGACTTGATTTACTCCATTAACTGTTCTGTTCTGTCAAGTCCAGAAGATCAAGGTCCAATGGTGTTTTTGCACTGTGACAAACATAACTAATAAGTCCGAATCAACACCGGGGTTCATGTCCGCAAAATAACAACACCATACATGGTCGGGATTTAAATAATACTTTGCGGGAGTAATACCCACAAGTGAATAATATGTCTCGTGAAAGACGCATGATGATACAGTCAAACGTTGCTTTTGAACTTTGACAAAAATCGATGTAAAATTAAATGTTATCATCAAAGTGGTTTTTGTCCACCATATAGCGTCGCTATACATGGTCGTATTTTAATGCGCCTTGATATAAATAACAACCACAGTAGTATTATGTGTCGCATGTGATAATCGAGGTGCTGATATCAAGATAAAAAAGTATTTTTATAACTTTGACAATTCAATGAAAAAAACTTATTTCAATGTTTTTGGTTCACGCAGTGATATCGTCATTCTTAACTTGATTTTCAAATTACTTATGTTGCGGTGCCAGGCATCCGTGTATCTTTTTTTTTCATCTTAATGTAATTAATTGTGATATGTTGTATTTTCTGATCGCACTCATTCACGAATCATCATACTCGCCCTGGGAGAGGCAACGTCGGACATTGCGTATAATTTTTACACTTACACACCTCTAGATTCAAACAAGCGTATTGCAATTATCAGCTTATTTTACAGAACAGTCCATGGGAAAAGCACAAACACGTAAAAACAGTAGTAACAACTCTAGTAGTAGCAATGGACCAAATCAAAGCGCCGAAGGCACTGAAATAGTTCCCTGTTGTTGTCCTTGATTAGCTTGTGCGCATTCCACAGGCTAATCAGTGTGCACAGGCTAATCTTGTTTTACATACATTAAGCACCGTTTTCCCTGAAAGCAGTCGATATGTACAGATTTCAATGATAGCCACTAGACTGGCCAATTACATCTTACAAGCTGGTAAATACATTCACTGCAGTGTAGTAGAACAGACGCTCCTTAGCATTCGTCGTCTGCAGTGCAGAGAGGCAGCTGTAATCGTTCCTAGCATAGTGAGTTGCGCTTCTTAGCGTTAGCGTAGCTTAGGCTTCCAAGCACATACTGATTGCAAAACATGGTCTGTAAATTCATTCGGCCGCTAACGCGACAAACTAAAAATGAACAGAAGATAGCTGCCAAAATCAAGGGTATTTCTGGTGGGTCGAATGAGTCAACAAAGAGTGTAGTGAGGGAAATAGGCAGTGTTAATTGCAGAGTGAGTGACGCTATCAACGGTGCTCATTTCGTGTTATTCAGTGACCCTGTCATGGATAACTCGGTGTTATCAACACAATTCAGACTGAAAAGCTGCATAAGATCGCGGACAACGTTTCGCTGCTTGAACTCGCAGTGGCAGAATCACAGAGCGCCATTCCATTTAACAACATAAATCAGAATTAACGCAGTCCTTAAAATTACATGCAGGCGCATCAATGCGGAACAATTTAATAATCATCGGCAAAAGTTACCGTCCGTCTGAAACACCCGACGATACTAAACGAATACTTCGTTCTTTTATGACTGAAAACCGAAATGAAATATTTTACGGAATCACACGCCTAGAATATGTCCGATACACCCTGGTCAGGAAATCCCAACTAGATTATGCACATTCTGTGCCATTCACCCGTGCAATTGAAAATAGTACTCCAAATAGATATTACACGTGCGTTGTTTTTGCGCCGAGGCGTGTTGTATGAGTTATTTACAAGCCTTTAACTTTACAAGGGAAAATACTGGCAGAGAGCAAGACATCGTTGGACATCGAAGCAAAATGTGTACATATGCATTGCCTTTGCACCATGGTCATGTAATTCCAACTAGATATTGCACATTGCGCGCTATATATATCGCAAAATATAACGCCAAAAAGATGTTGCCCATATTCTGTTAATACCCCGCAGCGTATTGTTGCACTAATTCACATGCCTCAGACTGCACGATGGTTTATACCCGCTCGTGGACAGACACCGTTGCGCGTTTGAGGATAAATATATCTCAAAATAGATATAGCACTTTCTGTACTATGGAAAAAATCAAGTCCAATCCGATAGAGCACAGGTGGTTTGAATGGTCCGAAATGAAATATTTTACGGAATCACACGCCTAGCATATGTCCGATACACTCTGTTCAGGAAATACCAACTAGATTATGCACCTTTTGTGCCATTCACCCGTGCAATTGAAACTAGTACTCCAAATAGATATTACACGTGCGTTGTTTTTGCGCCGACGCGTGTTGTGTGAGTTATTTACAAGCCTTTAACTTTACAGTGGTAAATACTGGCAGAGAGCAAGACATCGTTGGACATCGAAGCAAAATGTGTACATATGCATTGCCTTTGCACCATGGTCATGTAATTCCAACTAGATATTGCACATTGCGCGCTATATATATCGCAAAATATAACACCAAAAAGATGTTGCCCATATTCTGTTAATGCCCCGCAGCGTATTGTTGCACTCATTCGCATGCCTCAGACTGCACGATGGTTTATACCCGCTCGTGGACAGACACCGTTGCGCGTTTGAGGATAAATAGAACTCAAAATAGATATAGCACTTTCTGTACTATGGAAAAAATCAAGTCCAATCCGATAGAGCACAGGTGGTGTGAATGGTCCGAAATGAAATATTTTACGGAATAACACGCCTAGCATATGTCCGATACACTCTGGTCAGGAAATACCAACTAGATTATGCACATTTTGTGCCATTCACCCGTGCAATTATAACTAGTACTCCAAATAGATATTACACGTGCGTTGTTTTTGCGCCGACGCGTGTTGTGTGAGTTATTTACAAGCCTTTAACTTTACAGTGGTAAATACTGGCAGAGAGCAAGACATCGTTGGAAATCGAAGCAAAATGTGTACATATGCATTGCCTTTGCACCATGGTTATGTAATTCCAACTAGATATTGCACATTGCGCGCTATATATATCGCAAAATATAACACCAAAAAGATGTTGCCCATAATATGTTAATGCCCGCAGCGTATTGTTGCACTCATTCGCATGCCTCATACTGCACGATGGTTTATACCCGCTCGTGGACAGACACCGTTGCGCGTTTGAGGATAAATAGAACTCAAAATAGATATAGCACTTTCTGTACTATGGAAAAAATCAAGTCCAATCCGATAGAGCACAGGTGGTGTGAATGGTCCGAAATTAAATATTTTACGGAATCACACGCCTAGCATATGTCCGATACATCCTGGTCAGGAAATCCCAACTAGATTATGCACATTTTGTGCCATTCACCCGTGCAATTGAAACTAGTACTCCAAATAGATATTACACGTGCGTTGTTTTTGCGCCGAGGCGTGTTGTGTGAGTTATTTACAAGCCTTTAACTTTACAGTGGTAAATACTGGCAGAGAGCAAGACATCGTTGGGCATCGAAGCAAAATGTGTACATATGTATTGCCTTTGCACCATGGTCATGTAATTCCAACTAGATATTGCACATTGCGCGCTATATATATCGCAAAATATAACACCAAAAAGATGTTACCCATATTCTGTTAATGCCCCGCAGCGTAGTGTTGCACTCATTCACATGCCTCAGACTGCACGATGGTTTATATCCGCTCGTGGACAGACACCGTTGCGCGTTTGAGGATAAATAGAACTCAAAATAGATATAGCACTTTCTGTACTATGGAAAAAATCAAGTCGAATCCGATAGAGCACAGGTGGTGTGAATTGTCCGAAATGAAATATTTTACGGAATCACACGCCTAGCATATGTCCGGTACACCCTGGTCAGGAAATCCCAACTAGATTATGCACATTCTGTGCCATTCACCCGTGCAATTGAAAATAGTACTACAAATAGATATTACACGTGCGTTGTTTTTGCGCCAAGGCAGGCGTGTTGTGTGAGTTATTTACAAGCCTTTAACTTTACAGTGGTAAATACTGGCAAAGGGTAAGACATCGTTGCACATCGTTGGTCATGTAACTCAAACTAGATATTGCACATTGCGCTATCGGAAAATATAACACCAAAAGATGTTGCACATATTCTGCTAATGCCCCGTTGTGTATTGTTGCACTCAATCACATGCCTCAGACTTGACAATGGATTATACCCGCTCGGGGACAGACAACGTTGCGCGTTTTAGTATAATTTATACACATATATTGCCATAAACGCTGTTCAATTATTTCCAAAAAGTGCACGATTCATGGTTTCGGCACATAAATCTCCAAATAGACATGGCGCACGTGTTGTTTTTGCTCTGAAGGTTCAAGCGCATTGTATAGCTCTTTCACATACCTTAAACTTGGCAAAGGTTGATTCTCGCTCAAAGAAAGACAATGTTGTATATCTCAGTAGAATTTATTCACAATAATATTGCGCGCTATCGAATAATATAGCACCACATATTTGTTTCATGCTCCGTAGTGTATCGTTGCACTCATCCACACGCCTTATACTTGACAACGTATGATACTCGCTCGGAAAAAAAAAAGTTTAACGGCTGGGTATAATTTATAATTACACATTTATTTTATATTTTTACAAATTCGCTAACGGAAATCATATCCTTCTGCTAACGTTAACCGGTAATTAAGCGTTCATAGACCGTTTGTACCTGTGGCCTTCTCGACTCGTGTTTGAAGCAAACGCAAAATAGTTCCCGTAATAGATTAAAAACTTGAGATTTAAATTTTTAAACGCATACATATGGTAACTAATTTTATCATAATATCTGATTTCTAATAAGAATCCTTCATCCGTATACAATATTTTTGTAAACAATATTTACTGTATCAATCCTCATTTGATTGACGTGTAATATCTATAGGTACCGTTATTTGTGTCATATCTATATTGAATACAATGCCACCCCGCACTTAAAGGTGCCTTTTCACAGATTTTGGCATTTTTTAACTTATTCATTAAATGCTTTATATCGATAAATGTAAACATTGGATCGTAAAAGCTCCAGTAAAAAATCAAGAATAAAAGTAAAAAAAGGAAAAGAACATTGCCCGGACCAGGTTTCGAACCAGTGACCCCTGGAGTCCTGCCAGAGTCCTGAAGTAAAAACGCTATAGCCTACTGAGCTATTCCGCCGAGTACACTTAGTAAACGTATTTTATACCTTATTTAAGCAATCTTCGTAGTTTCACAAAACTTAACGACAAAAACAGAACTCTCCAAATTATTCAATCGTTTCGCGTTGCAACGCTTTATAATTTTTAGGTTTTAAAATCGTCAAAAGATGCATATAATGGCTATATTAGACCATGGTAAATGTTCAGTATTACTGTTTCCTCACAAATATCATAACTAAAACGAAAATTTGCGAATCTGAAACAACTTTTTTCAATTTTGTCAATTTACCAAAGCGTGAAAAGATCCCTTTAATGTTCTGATAAAGTCACTGACGATCTGGAATTGATGTTATAGCCACTCATGATCACTTTATACAATGAAACAACGCCAAAAAATTCATTTAAATTAAAAGTTGAAATAAAATAATATTATCAAACAAGTATTTATGTCCGTAACGGTGTTCTCTTCACAGCTTTTGACGTGCGTCAAATAAGCCTTCATAATCGCGATCTGGGTCACATTAGGTCGTGCCCAGATTAGGTTGACGTCTGTCTGACATGTACCTAACTGATAAACGGTCTGTCGACACTGCTTTACTAATTGTGTTTTTGAATATTTTTTTTATTAAGAGTGGAACCTAATTAAATATTCACCCTGATACATTTATTTTAGTTTTGTACTTTGAATTGCCCAAAGGTGTAAACAACATCTCCTATTTCATACCTGTCCGGTTGTCACTCTGGATCAGCAGACGATTTATTTCATAAATCAATCTTACGGAGTAATCCGAGATAGCCGTGGTCTGGTGCCCAGCTTCTATTGTAAACAAATAGAAGTCTGGCATGAGCGGAATAATGGCCGACGCGATGATAATAGTAAGTTAACCAAATATTTTTAAAAAGTGGTTCGTCGGGCTCTCATTCATTTTTCAATCGAGATGCATATATTTCATTCTGTAAACGTTCTTTCTTTTTTCGAGTTCTTCCGCATATAAGAGTTAATTAATGTTCCATAACCTGAGTATGTTTCGGACAAGTACACAGATAGTGTTATTTCGGATGTCTGAGTAAATTTGTAACATACTGTATTTCTGACGTATGTTTGAGTAGTGTGACAAATATGAATGCATTGCGGTGTGGTTATCTTTGATTAACATTGCATCTTTATGTATTCAGGCCTTTTTCCAGTTTAACCACAGTCGAATTTCAGACCTGCTTTTCCCAGATTAACAAAAATGCTTCTAAAAATCTTTTCTAAACTCCATTAAAAATGGTTCATGGTTTTCAAAACAAAGTTATTTTATTAATTCATAAATCATATTTCAGATGGATCATACTTATATAAAAGGGGAGAGAGTGTCTGGGTTTCAAGTGATCGGGAGTAGGTCTGGCCCAGATCACATATACAGTTCCTGTGCCCCCAAAGACTCAAGTACCCCTCCGAAACGAGGAAGCAAGAGGGCAGTGTCAACTCCCACAGGACAAACACCTACACATGAACATAGAAGGATTGAACTGGTGATTATTTTTCACTTTCTAGTACTACTTTCTTTTCTATAATAATTCAATTGTATTTTTATAATTGTGAAATCTCTTCAACCAATTGTAAAATTTGTTGAACACACAAAATATAACTTATTAAGTACCATCATTTGGTAAATATACTATCTTTAAAAATAGGCTTGCTTATTAGAACACTGTCTTGTTGTTTATTTATTTTATTTATGCCATTAATATTAAGTTCTTTGCATTAGGACATGGGCTAAAATTTTAATTCAAAGATCAAATAAACCACTCTTTATTCATATAAACTATTTAAGCAAAAGCCCATCAATCATTTTTTCACCTTTGCCATTACACACTCAAATTTTCATGTTTCATCGCTGATCTAGGATGAAAAAACCAGACACAACAAATGGTCCCTTGATGAGACATCCTTTCTGAGAGAATACAGTCAGACATTACGAAAAGATGGCGAGTCAGAAAACAGTTTCTGGAACAACTGCGCAATTGCAATGAACAACATGTTTGGTGGAAAAAACAGAACAGGTAAATAATGATTCTTAAACAGTGATAACATTAGTATATTTTCCTTATTTTGCTGGCATGGCACTCAATTTTTAATTTATGTATGATATAATGTCATATGAATCATGCTTATTAAATTGAATTTAGAAAACTGTCATTACTATATGTCAAAAGCTGTACATATGTCCTTAATGACTAGGCCAGGCCCCAGTATCTGTTGACTGTGGTTCATTTGTGCAGTAAAGCAGTTATTGTTAAAGGTTATTATTTGATGTAGTTGTAGTAGGTATGGTCTTTGTTTCATTGCAGACTTAATTACTGTGTACTCATCTCATTTGCTTTATATAGGGAAGTCCTGCAAGATGGCAGCCTGGCGGTTAAATCTTTCTGGTACATGTAACAGCACCATGTGTACTTCTGTTAATGAAGACTTTGTGGATTTTACGCCGCTGTCAGAGACAAAAGGAAACAATGTGGGAACCCAGACTGATTTGTCTTTTAATAATAAGCAAAGGCAAGTAAAATTTAATTCTGAAAGTTAATTTGATGATATTGTCTAAAACAATATACAGCTAGGAAATCAGTTACCCACCCAAGTGGTGAAGTCATTGTTCACCCAATTATTTTCTCAAAAATGCATTGTTTAAAGGCTGTTTTTGAACCCGTTAAATTTTTATTTCTGTTTTAACTGAAAGCTGCTTATATTATAACTTTATACTGCCTTGTTTGATTAATAGTCTTTAATTACCATTACCATATTTTATCAGAAGCTCATTCTCATAATTGTGAAAATTGCACTATTAAAAATAATTGTCCCAGACTTTGAAATTTGTATCCAATATCTTTATAAATTTGATTAATATTTTCTAACTTCACTTGGTTTTTGGTATTTCTTTCCAATACCAATAATGTTAATTTATTGATAGAAGGGCTCTGAATAATAAATTCTAAATTATATGACAACCACAACTAATTTAATAGTGTAAATTTCACAAGTATGTGAACCAACTTCTTTAAATGTTTAAAATATGAATAATATATTGTCAGAATGTTTAAATGACTTGCTTGGTAGAACAGAGATATATTTATAGTTATAAGTAAAGGAATATTAAATGTTTCAGGTCTAACAAACAAGACTGGTTTTTTTTTGAACCACGGAAAAATCTGCAGGGGGTAAGTTAAATACAATATTTTATGTACAAGC
Source organism: Dreissena polymorpha (assembly GCF_020536995.1). Taxonomy (NCBI): domain Eukaryota; kingdom Metazoa; phylum Mollusca; class Bivalvia; order Myida; family Dreissenidae; genus Dreissena; species Dreissena polymorpha. The sequence continues at coordinate 113,746,050 of NC_068360.1, read as the reverse complement.
TACTGATAATCAACTTCTCACTAGTATGTAAATGTAAGTTTATTTGACAATGTAATTTGATCTGTTTTTAAACTGTTATATGATGACCTAAAGTTAGTGCAACATACTGATGCGCCAGATTTCTTTTCAGTGTTATTGTATGGACATGAATAGTTGAAGTAGTTTTTGATAAATCTAAATTGTGTTACCGATACACATGATATAGTTCACACAGAAATTTATTAATACTAAATGGTTTATATGGTATCTTTTGTCGTTCAATTGCTAGTCAAATTTATATAATAAAACTAGAGTATTGCATGTTGCCTCAAACAACAATGTTCAACCCCAAATCAAAAACTGATAATGGTCATTTCAGACAACGAATGTGTGTGCTGAAACATTAATTATGGCCGCACTAAGACGTTTAAGGACCTACTCTGAGCTAAAAGAGTCTGAGATACAGGAGATCATACAAAAAATAAGTCAGTATTATTATTAATGTTTAATTGCATTATGCACCAGTCATTTGTATCCACTGCACCCACCATCCCCTGGGAGTATAGAGCCGTGTTTTTACATTTCCAGTGTTCCAGCACTGCAGTGGAAACTGCATCTGGGGAGTGAAGTTTTAAATTAGCTAAGCTATCTCTTCAATCCTTAACAAATATGTATGATATTGTATTACATATATACATGGTATATGTATATGTTTTCAAAATAAATATTGTTTAAACTAAACTGCAGTAATTTTGGTAACACAACATAAACAGTGGGAGATGATAAATGTAGCAAAGGGGTGGGTGATTTTATAAAATAAAAAATCTAAAACAGCTATCAATAAGATATTTTGTTATTGTAAAATATATGACTAATTTTTATTCAATTTGAACAAATTAATTTTTTGGAATGACTACTAATAATGTATAAAACACTTTTTAAGAAGTCTATGATATATAAACATACATTTATGTTTGCTAAAATATAATTATATTGCATTTCTTTAAAAGAAAAAAAAACTGATTTATCAAGCAATATTATCATGTATTTGTTTTATTTATTTTTTTATTATTTTATTTTTTTTGCTTCAATCAGGTTCCAGCTCTCCAAGAGAAGTAGCAGGGCATATATTGTCTTCTCCATTGAGAGGAAGTATCATTGTTGAACTTTTAAATGAAATTGAATATGCAGCAAAAGAATGCTGCAACAAGGACAGTGTTTTGGCCCAAAAGGATTTCTGTGACCTGGCTGAATTTAAATGGCATGAACTCATTGATGAATTATTAGAGCAACAGCCATTGCCAGCTGATGTTCTCTTGGCTGTGTCTCTACCAACTTCTAAGATAGGGAATACAAAATCTGTTCAGAGCCTTATACCGGTCATATCTACTGTGTTTGGAATGTTGATGAAAACACGATACCAGGAGTTGTCGTTAGTTCAAAAGATGATCGCAATGACTTTAGCTAATGAACAAACAAGCCAAAAAGTACAATTTGTTTCAACTGTGTTTGGTGTTTTTTTTTCAAATGTTATGTTAAAGCCCAATAGCACAAAATATGAGTTTAACACCTTGTGTATAGAATGCAATATTGTTAAGTGTGCAATTTATATTAAATCATTGTATGAGTAACTCAAGAGAAACTATCATTAAAGAGTTGCCCAACTCAGCTGTGAATGAATGTTTGTTTCATAAAATATTCAATGTATGCATTTTGAATATATCTTTATATGTTTTAAATATTTCACAATATCTAAATACACATACAGATAAAAACATACCAGTTATTTCAACAAAATCTTTCTTAACTAGAACTTTGCAATATATAGTTTCTTGCAATTTGATAAAAAAACAGTAATAAATCGTGTTATTTTTTTTTAACCTCAAGTTTGTGAAATTGGGCATTTGAATGTTTATGTTCCTGTTACTGTTCATGACACATGTTTTGTTTGGAAATTTAATAAATCTTTTGGAACATCTATTTAATAGCGCTGTCCCAGGCACTTAAGGTCCTTGATGTTTTAGCTCAACTGAGCTCAGATGAGCTCATAGGATCGATGAATGTCCTTCTTCTCTTAACTCCCATTTGATGTTTTGTTCTGCTTATATATCCAGAAACTTTGTCAGGATTTTTGTTTGGAGAAGTTGTAGGTCAAGTTCAAAGACGGCTCAACTGGGGTAAAAAACTAGGTCACTATGCCATTAACAAATATTGGCTACCTGTACTTAGGTGAGCGATATAGGGCCATTATGGCCCTCTTGTTTTAATTCTACCCTTAACACAATCAGGAATAAGTTTGCAAATCTGCAAATCTTGCAAATTTGTTATTCTTATGTTTTGTCCATTTGAATTGTTTTTGTAGTTCTATATGTATTAAGAACTTCAATTTCATTAATATACCTTAGGTAAACATGTGTTAAATTTGATGTCAAAAGTGATTTCCCAGCAGGATTCTCAGGGTTTGTAATTCTTCACTAAAAAATCATTTTAAGCCTTATATAGAAGCCAAAAAAATGTTCCTGTCGATTTCATGAGTCAGTCAGGTATCTCCAAACAATAGAAATTTTAAAGTCAACATTATAAAAGATAAATTGCTCTTCTACACAGCAGATGTCATAAATAAGAAATAAAAAAAATGTACCTTGTGAATGTTAGTTTGTTGTTTTTTGTTTATACTTTGGTTATGTTTATTTGTTTAAAACCGCGGCAGGTGAACTTTAAAGCTGAAAGTTGTTGCTTCAATCTTGTTTTAATATTACTTTACATTTAATGACAATCATCTTTTGACCAAATTGTAAAGAAGAACCAATGGAATGTTTTTCTGTTTTGGAGTCACTGTGACCTTGATCATTGACCTAGTGACCTGCAAATCAATAGGGGTCATCTGCAAATCATGATCAATGTACCTATGAAGTTTCATGATCATATGCGTAAGCGTTCTTGAGTTATCATCCGGAAACCATTTTTCTGTTTCGAGTCACTGTGACCTTGACCATTGACCTAGTGACCTGAAAATCAATAGGGTTCATCTCCGAATCATAATCAATGTACCTATGAAGTTTCATGATCATAGGCGTAAGCTTTCTTATCATCCGGAAACCATTTTATTATTTCTAGTAACTGTGACCTTGACCTTTGACCTATTTACCTCAAAATCAATAGGGGTCATCTGCCAGTCATGATAAATGTACCTATGTACCTATGAAGTTACATGATCCTAGGCCTTAGTGTCTGAGTTATCATCCGGAAACCATCTGGTAGACGGACGGACCGACGGACCGACATGTGCAAAACAACATACGCCCCTTCTTTGAAGGGGGGCATAACTATGAATTATTCAATGACTACATTTGTATATAATGTATCCATATTTTTTTTATTTTCACTTAATAGAATTCCTTTCAGTTAAATGGAAATATAAGAGTATTACTTAAATGTGTTTGGTTTAGCTTTTCAAACCCATTTTAGTTGATTTATTCAAGGTAATATTAAAATAAAAATAAAAAACTTCAAATGTATACAAAGGGGCAGGTAATCCAGACTAAGATAGCCGATGTATCACGATTGTCCGGTTGTATCACGTAATTTTTGAACTATTTTAGGAATGTGTGTCGCATCGAAAGTAGTCCATCATCGGTAATTTATTTATAAGCCTGTGTTATTAACTAAGCAAAAACAAGTTTAAACATAGGTGGCATTTTTGTGTTCCGATGACCATCAGTGAATTATTTTAAATTGAATCTGTAACAATTTACGTGATACATTTTGGAACTATTTTTACCTACCTGGCGGAATAATACGCGTCATCTTGTGTCAAGGGCCGCTGTTTCAACTCGAGCGAACGGCCATATTTGTGAATTTGTAAATGTGAACTGATTCAGGAAGCGAATAAAAATGGAGCGGATTGTGAAAATTTCGTTTGTTCTAACTGTTTTAATAAAAGCTGTGTATTGTCAAGGTAATATTACTAGTTATTTTGGTACTATATTCAGTCGCTTTGTACAAATTTATAGTTTAAATAGCAACAATAACAATCAATAAACAGTTTTTACAGGTAGATCATATTTAGTAGTCAGCCGTTTAACGACTTTGGTGAAAGTGTCATTAACATCTATTAAGTCTCGAAGGTTTCAAAAGTTTTGTGAACGATTTATTACTAATTTACTATTTTAACAGTTGAACTCGTTTATATATACAGTCGATTGGTGTATAGCGGATTTTAGTGAGTAGCGGATAGGTTAAACTTTGTTTGCAAAATACATTCATTTATGTTAAGATTTATAGTTTTCTATTAATTGAATGCAAAAAGCCTATCATTGTTAAGTCGATTCATGTTTTTGTTGATGTGTGTCAATGTTTACAACTGTTTCTATTTTCGAAAGCAAAACAAGGTCACGTTATGTACGCACCGTTTTTGTGACATCAGGAAAAGTGCACACGAATGGTTTCTTGAATTTTGCAGATTTTGTTTGGTAAAAATAATGTTCATTGATGTAATATTTAAGTATTATATTATGTGTCCTTTACAAAAGTAAGAATGCTCAGAAACCAAATTGATGCGTACCATATATAAAAAGCATGAAAGCTGCAACTCGGGATTTAGTGAATAACAGACATGTGATGACCCATATTCAGGAATGTGGGGATTGTCTCAAAATAAATATAAACCCAATTGAAGTTATCCATGAGGTAAGCATGTGGCTATGATATTAATAAGTAAAAACATCATTTTTAATGAAAAACAATCAAATTATAACGAAAAATCGATTTCTCTGAAAACATATTTTCCGCTATCAAATCTATATATAGATTCAACTCAAAATGACCCGAATATAGGGTGCATCGCTTTGAACAGCAATTACTTCATGAATTGTGCAGCGATTTCCATGAATTTGGTCTTATTAAACGCAAAAATAAATTTCCTTTCTGGAAATGTACATATGTTGCAATTATTTTTTACAAATGCTGTGTCAAATTTCAAGAAATAACACGATACACATGTAATCCGATAAAGACCTAAGCGATCCGGTAATGGCTGAATCAGTGTACCATGAAATTCCCGCTGTAAACAAATAATATTTTTCGGAATTTAAAACCGCTTGCATGTTTCAATAGGAAAGACATATGTCTTTCGAGATTTAATGGTTAAATGCATGATGTATTAATTGAAATTAGACTCAGAGTGCTTAGCTATCTGCTATACACCAATCGACTGTAGCTAAAGAAACTTCAGCGTACAGTTTTTATTGTATTGACCACAGGGTTGTTTAAGAAAAAAACCTACATGCTATATAACAGTATACAAGAAGTACAACTGTCAAATTTCCTGCACAACACCATGGTCTGAACAAAAGCAAAAAAATCTCTTCCAAAAGCATTAATTACACAAAATAAACGGTATACCAACAGCAGAGACATTTATCTGTCAGAAAGTAATAAACTTGGCAATAAACTACGATCATTCATTAGACTAAAACGATACCTTTCATGCAAAAAAGCTCAAAAATCCTAACTGCGACACAAGTGTGCACAACTGAAAACTGATAATTCTAGTTGTAATTTCCATATTCCTTAAAAACTAACCCCTTTTGAATGTACATATTCATTTGCTAGTTTCTGTTTATAGTTTAAGATAACATAATTACAATATATTTTGATATTTTGCTCGAAATTCGTTTAAAACACTTCAATTTACGATTTCCACATTGTTAAATCACGCGTAACGAGACTGCCGAGGTAACGCGAGATAAAGGGTTCGGGGGGGTTCTGACAGTATTCGCTCTACAGTCTACAGCTTACCTATCCGCTAGGGCTGCAACAATATACCGGTATATCGGTATATATCGCAATACGCAATCCGCATATTGTATTGCGATATGATTTTCATCATACCGGTACGAAAATTTTACAAAAATTCATTCACATTTCGTCCAGAAAAGCCATCCGAAATAATGATAAAAAGGTAAACAAAACAAAGCAGTGTAAATTATTTTTTACGTAAAAAAAGCATTCTAAAAAGTGTATTTTACGGAGTAGCGTTGTTACATGGGAGCATTCATTCAATGCTTTTGAACAGATTATCGTTGAATTAATTGCGCACAGCTGTAAATGTTTCGTTCGATTCTGATTTGAGCATTATTTGTAATCCGAATTTCGGAAACACGCTTCCAAATTTGAATGCTAACGCGACAATAAACTAGAAATGGCGCGGCAGAGGCCGACGCGTATCCCCACGCCGAATGTTTGACCTAGGTGTGCCCCAGGGTTGGTAATGGGGCCATGCATAGCTGAGATTGACCGTATTGTCATAAGAGAAGTTCATCATCAATTAGAAGTGAATGGTGTAGAAATGAAGAAGTTATAGTAAAAGGCAATTTTGGGTGGGTGTGACATATGTGGACAGGGCGCCCCAGGGTTGGTAATTGTGCCATGCATAGTTGAGATTGACCGTATTGTCATAATAGAAGTTCAGTATCAATTTGAAGTGAATCGGTGTAGAAATGAAGAAATTATAGTAAAAGGCAATTTTGGGCGGGTGTGGTCTATTTGGGCGGGGCCCCAGGGTTGGTAATGGGGCCATGCATAGTTGAGATTGACCGTATTGTCATAAGAGAGGTTCAGTATCAATTTGAAGTGAATCGGTGTAGAAATGAAGAAATTATAGTAAAAGGCAATTTTGGGTGGGTGTGGTCTATGTGGGCGGGGCCCCAGGGTTGTTAATGGGGCCATGCATAGTTGAGATTGACTGTATTGTCATAAGAGAAGTTCAATATCAATTTGAAGTGAATCAGTGTAGAAATGAAGAAATTATAGAAAAGGCAATTTTGGGTGGGTGTGGTCTATGTGGGCGGGGCCCCAGGGTTGGTTATGGGGCCATGCATAGTTGAGATTGACCCTAATGTCATAAGAGAAGTTCAGTATCAATTTGAAGTGAATCTGTGTAGAAATGAAAAAATTATAGTAAATGGAATTTTTTGGTGGGTGTGGCCTATGTGGGCGGGCGCCCCAGGGTTGGGATTGGGGCCATGCATAGTTGAGATTGACCCTAATGTGATAACAAAAGTTCAGTATCAATTTGAAGTGAATCCGTGTAGAAATGAAAAAATTATAGTAAATGGAAATTTTTGGTGGGTGTGGCCTACGTGGGCGGGGCGCCCCTGCAGGGTTGGGAATGGGGCCATGCATGGTTGAGATTGACCGTATTGTCATAAGAGAGGTCCAGTATCAATTTGAAGTGAATCGGTGTAGAAATAAAGAAGTAAATGTAAAATAACCTAAAAAAATGAGTGATAATTTCTGACGCGGCCCCACCCCAACCGCTATAACTTTTGACCCAGGGGTCAGATCAAAATTCCAAATAGTGCAGGGTCGCACATATGCTCATAGCTACCATGTGTGTAATTTTCAAGGTTCTAGTGCTTTTAGTGTAGGAGGAGATAGTGGCCAGGACGGACAGACAGACAGACAGACGGACGGACGGCGGAGATAACCACAATATCCCCACCTTTTTTTCAAAAAGCGTGGGGATAAAAATTCTAGCGTCAAATAAAAAGTGCTTTATCCTTTGTCTCAATAAAAAGCGCGCGAAAATTATACAGACATGTAGAACGTCGCATGGAAAGTATGGGTGTATTTTGTGTTGTATAAAAACGGGAACATCATGCAGCTGAATTACGCGTGTTCAGTGGGAAAAAACGCCCCGGTTGGACGTTATTTCATCACATCTTTAAATAGTAACAATTGCAAAAATGTATTTGATACTTAAGAAAATTTGCAAATGTTTGTGTTTCGTATTATTCTTGAGCACATTTATAGTAAATATTTACCAGAATTTGCTTTAAAATTGGAATTTATGGGATTATTGGGTAATTGGCAAGTTATAATTTTGGTACAAGTTAGCAATATATTGCGATATATTGCAATACGGGTTTTTGAACTGACAATATATTGCAATACGGTTTTTGGCGTATTGTTGCAGCACTACTATCCGCTATATTGACTTTATAAATAGAATAAAATCGATAAATTGCCGATTTATTACTAATAAAAACAATCATAATTTTATTATAATGTTCAACGACCATCTGCTCGATAATAGTTCAGTATCATTGTAATTAAAGGCAATGTAATTAACTACCGTTCCTGACAAAAATAACAAGATCATACCTACTCATGTTACTGTACTGTGTGATGAAGTGTCAGAAATTAAAACAACCCCAGACTGATAATTTTTGAGTGAAAGTTTATTTAAACCCACCCACTAATTAAAAATAAACATTTTTTTTATTATATAAGCTCATTTTTCTAAATTTTCAGAAATAAAAAACAATTGGTACATGTAGATCTATTTGCACATTACAGTATATATAAACATAAGACTACTTTATTGTTAAATTTGTAAATTGTATAATAATCTATATATTTTTATTACTGCTGTTGCAAGCCTTACTTGTGCTTTTAAAATACATAAAAATCTATTGTTGACAACTATAATTATAGTTTTTAAGATCATTATTAAGCAAAAGTAAGTCCCCAATATAAGCTTACCCCAGCCAGTTAAACCGGTAGAGTGCTGATCTCTGACTCACTCATGTGTTGGTAAGTTTAAGCCTCAACTCGGGTTCATCTCTTAGAAATAATTACACTTTAGGCTACCCTGTCTGTTACCAAAATTGCAGTTGAGGGTCACCGGCATACATGTATCAAATACATTGTAACTATGTGCTGATGTTAACATTTCCTGAAGATTCAACCACTGAGCAGGATTACGAAGTTAACCCCATTTTATTATTGAAAAAAAATACTATTAGATGTATCCAAAAAGAGTACCTACTAGTACTGTCATAAGGAGCATCACCCATTAACCATCTATACTTCCAGGTCTTTTGGCTCTGCTACATCAACAGGAATAAGCTTTCGGTTATTGTTTTCTGTGTTAATCATAGGGATTACAGTTTATAATTTTTCATCCCAACAACAAAATCTTTACAATGATAGTCAGGGTTTTTTTTGGCCCGATTTTATAGCCGAAATTCGGCTATGTTCCCAATCCCAAAAAGTATACTTTTTTCCCAAAATGTGGCAAAAAATTCCCAATTTCCAAAAAAAAAAAAAACATTTTTTTTTTTTTTTTTTTTTTAGAAAGAAGTCTCATGTGTATTTTATCTCAATTTTAATTAAATTACATCTAACAAAGTATTATATGATTTTTGTCTTTTAATTTGAATGATTATAAAGAGTTAATTCAATTTAGTATTTCCCTAATTAGTGGACTTTTCGTGTGGAAAAAAAGGCTAATGAATTTATTTTCCCAATTTCATGAAAATGCCGATAAAATTCCCAATTCCAAAGCCATGGGCTATCTTCCCAAAAAGCGGAAAAAAAACCCTGGATAGTATTCATTTAACAGTCAGGTTTTACTTCTATTAGGTTAAAATCTAAATAGTGAATCAGTTTTTAAGATGAGCTTGTACCAAACACACACACAAGCTCCTGCACATACAAACACTTGAATGAGAAAGTATTTGGACTGTCACAGTGATTGCTTGTTGGTTGGAATGTCTCAGACTAACCAGCATATACAAGCAGTCTTCACTTTAGCATTTTTGAACAACTAACAGCAGCCATAGTCTTTATGCTTTAATAGAACAGATTAAAATACCCACTAGCCCGACTATATGAATCAGGAAATTTTAATAGCCCAAATTTAATACATATCACTAGCCCCGGGCTATTGGGCTAGGGGTTAGCGTCAAGACTGTAAGAGCAATAACAATTCTTCAAACAACTTGTCTTCTTTTGAACAAATCTGCCATGACAGGTAGTTAATTGGCATAGCCCAACACACAACCAATTAAGGATGACTGATGCAGGTGAAAGTTTCACCCATATGGATATAATTAAGCCAATGAACATTTGGCCAGGGACACTTATTTATTCATAATTGATTTTCAGGTCACTAGGTCAAAGGTCAAGGTCACAGTGACAAAAAACATATTCACACAATGGCTCTCACTACAACGGAGAGCCCATATGGGGGGCATGCATGTTTTACAAACAGCCCTTGTTAACCTTTAAAGGGATCTTTTCACGGTTTGGTAAATTGACAAAATTGAAAAAAGTTGTTTCAAATTCCCAAATTTTCGGTTTAGTTATGATATTTGTGAGGAAACAGTATTACTGAACATTTTCCATGGTCTAATATAGCCATTATATGCATCTTTTGACGATTTAAAAACCTAAAAATTAGTTCTGTTGTTGTCGTTTAAATTTGTGAAACTACGACGATTGCTTATATAACGTATAAAATACGCAACTTATGTATGCTTGGCAGGAGAGCTCAGTTGGCTAATGCGTTTTTACATCAGGATTCCGGGGGTCACTGGTTCGAGCCCTGCTGCGGGCTACTTTTTTTTCCTTTTTTAAATTTTGTTTTTGATTTTTTACTGGAGCTTTTAAGAATTAATGTTTACATTTATCCATATAAAGCATTTAATCACAAAATTCATAACATGCGAAAATCTGTGAAAAGGCCCCTTGAAATATGTAGGTTAACCTTATTCAGTGTAGAAAATATACAAATATTGCATAATTAAATTATCTGTTGCCTTGACCTTGTTTTAAAAAACAGTAAAATATGTTAAATTGATTATTTAAGACTTTCCTTATTTTCGCCCAAATCCGACGTTTCACGCGATTTTTTTCCCCTGAAAAAGGCCAGGCCCTTGGCCCTATCCCCAAAATCAGATAAAAAAACCTGCTTGTTATTATACATACGACTACTTACAAATATTAAATTATTATAATTAAAAATAAAGGGGGTTTTGATGGGAAGACTTGCTTATTTAATGATCGACGCTTGCTTAAAAAAATCAACAGTGTTTGTTTTGCCAACAGTTTTTTGCTAAGGAATCTTTTTCACGTAATATTTCGATTTGCGCAACATCTTTGTTTGTCATTTAGCTGAATCACAAAACTCTTGAATTCAATCTCAAATATAATAAGCGCCTGAACAGCACGGAGAATATTTTGAACACGAATAATGCCGACCTTATCCAAATCGAGGTTAAGTCTAAAATCTGTACGAGACTGGATCGGACTAGGCTTTGCCAAAAAGCCAAACGGCAGATGTCATTATCATTTTTACCCAATTGGAAATTTTATAGCAAATTTTGGGAAAAGGTATACTTTTTGCAATTGGGATTAATATAGCTGAATTTTGACTACACATGTATAAAATCGACCAAATATGCACTGTAATGGATATTATTTGATTGCTGTACATATATTGCTTTGTATAACTTTAGTATATCTTGCTTAACTAAAAACTATTTTTATGCCTCCGGTAGGGTGGCATATAGCTGTTGAACTGTCATTCAGTCTGTCAGTCTGTGCGTCTGTCCAAAAACTTTAACATTGGCCATAACTTTTGCAATATTGAAGATAGCAACTTGATATTTGGCATGCATGTGTTTCTCATGGAGCTGCATATTTTGAGTAGTGAAAGGTCAAGATCATCCTTCAAGGGATCTTTTCACGGTTTGGTAAATTGACAAAATTGAAAAAAGTTGTTTCAGATTCGCAAATTTTAGTTTTAGTTATGATATTTCTGAGGAAACAGTATTACTGAACATTAACCATAGTCTAATATAGCCAATATATGTATCTTTTGACAATTTGAAAACCTAAAAATTGTAACGCGAAACGATTGAATAATTTGGAGAGTTCTGTTGTTGTCGTTTAAATTCACGAAACTACGAAGATTGCTTATATAAGGTATAAAATACTTAAACTGACACGTATACTCGGCGGAATAGCCGAGAGGGCTCATGCGTTTTAACTTCAGACTAACTCCCGGGGTCACTGGTTCGAGCCCTGGTACCAGCTATTTTTTTTCCAATTTTTAATTTTATTCTTTATTTTTATGCCCCCCTTCGAAGAAGAGGGGGTATATTGCTTTGCTCATGTCGGTCTGTCGGTCGGTCTGTCGGTCTGTCCGTCCACCAGGTGGTTGTCAGAACGCTTGGGCCTAGGATCATGAAACTTCATAGGTACATTGATCATGACTCGCAGATGACCCCTATTGATTTTGAGGTCACTAGGTCAAAGGTCAAGGTCACGGTGACCCGAAATAGTAAAATGGTTTTTGAATGATAACTCAAGAACCCATACGCCTAGGATCATGAAACTTCATGGGTAAATTGATCATGACTCGCAGATGACCCCTATTGATTTTGAGGTCACAAGGTCAAAGGTCAAGGCCACGGTGACCCGAAATAGTAAAATGGTTTCCGGATAATAAATCAAGAATGCATACGCCTAGGATCATGAAACTTCATGGGTAGATTGATCATGACTCGCAGATGACCCCTATTGATTTTGAGGTCACTAGGTCAAAGGTCAAGGTCACGGTGACCCGAAATAGTAAAATGGTTTTCGGATGATAACTCAAGAACGCATATGCCTAGGATCATGAAACTTCACAGGTAGATTGATCATGACTCACAGATGACCCCTATTGATTTTGAGGTCACAAGGTCAAAGGTCAAGGTCACGGTAACCCGAAATAGTTAAATGATTTTCGGATGACAACTCAAGAACGCTTTTGCCTATGATCATGACACTTCATAGGTACATTGACTCGCAGATGACCCCTATTGATTTTCAGGTCACTAAGTCAAAGGTCAAGGTCACAGTGACAAAAAACGTATTCACACGATGGCTGCCACTAAACGGACAGCCCGTATGGGGGGCATGCATGTTTTACAAACAGCCCTTGTTTACTGGAGCTTTTAAAATCCAATGTTTACATTTATTGATATAAAGCATTTAATGACAAACTTCAAAATATGCCAAAATCTGTGAAAAGGCCCCTTTCAAGGTCAAAGCTCAAATATATGGCTTTAAAGCGGCGCTATAGGAGCCATTGTGTTTCTCACAAACACATTCTTTGTTTGGTTAATAAAACATACATTTTATGTTAGTTTCATGCAGTCTGCAAAATTAACCCATCGCCTGATCGCCAATGCAATGAAATCTCGGCTCTGGCGATAGAAAAATTGAATATAGATCGCCTGAATTGCGATGAAAAAAATCAGAGGAAATAAAACAATAAATAATCAATTTACGCATTTCAGTTGTTAATTTTTACACTGACACCGCTTGATTACTTCCCTTAGTTTTCTATCATTAGTGATCTCCCTTAGAACTTATAGAGAGTGTAAAGTCCGGCTCCCCTATTTAAAATGATGGAATACTTTTGGTTAACAGTTAACTGAACTTGCATTCTACGCCCATAAATGAAATACACTACGCGACCCGTGATTTTTGCCGCGTTCTCGCATCACCGCAATCAATGCAACGTGACAAATCGCGGTGATTCAGAGCAACAAGAAATTTGGGTGATGTCTCGGCGACTCCACGGTGACCGTCGCGCGATGTATCTCGCTGTTACGCAAGCAGTGCGAACCACCGCGATTCGCCGTGGCTCACCTTTTTAAGCGAGTTATGTTGAGGTTTACACTAACATGTACATTTAAGATATATGTATACACTTACATTATACAGTGCAATAATAAAGCTTTTGTTGTTGTTGTATACAATGGGCTTATTAGCTAAAATACTCCCGTTCCGACATGAACTTGATGAAGTAATGTCGGTAGCTTGAAAGGCTCCAAATTAATATAACAGGGCAGAATGATCATGCAATAATTATTGAACATAACATGTAAACATTATTTAATTGTATTTGGCAGGCCCGAATACACTACCACTTTTCATATTCCATATTGTTGCCATATACATGTAGCACTGTCTAAATTGAAAGTTGCATAGTGTTTCATCATTGGTCGGTTATAAATACCTTGTTTCTCTATACAGAGCTCCAGATAAGGTTTTGTTAAATTCTTAAATTACTACTAGATTTTCAAAAAGAATTCTTAACTCTGAAATTTTATTCTTAACGTTACTACTTAGTTTTGGAAAATAATTCTTATTTTTTCTAAATGACCTAAAAATAAATAATAATGGTTATTTTCATGCAAAAAAAAATCAAAGTAAACATACTAGCAACATTATTTATACGAGTTCAACAGTGTCTTTTCAGTATTATACAATTTTATTTTTCAAATACCTTCCTATGCCCAAATTGTGCTTAGATTGCATGCCTTAGATGAATTTTTACATATTTCACAATTAAAACGGGTCTCCCCTTCAATCTTTTCAACGATAAGCCACGGGACTTGTCACTTCCACTCGTTCAATGTTTTTTTGTGTGTAAGTTTGGACCCGTCGTGTCGCGCTTTTGTTTAGCTTTTCCGACTGTGTCGGCAACTGAACATACAACATCGTATAAGATCTTTTCTATAATGTCTTTCTAAACATTTAACTTCGGCTCACTTTGCGTACAATACGGTAAAAGCGTGTTTTTGGACGCTTTGCAGTTTTTTAGGACGCTCTCTGGGCGCCACCATTGTTTTTTGACAGATAGACTGTATATTTATTGGAAAAAATGCGCTTTGTTAAACAAACCCGATAACCATTCTATATAAGCACCGTAAAGATCTTTAATATGCGAAAAGAATTTAATAAAAATCGATACGAACCGATGTAAAAATAATATTCGTAACTTGATTATGTAATTCTTAATGGTACGACACGATTTTAAAATAAATACGTAACGGACTTGAAAATAATTTGTAATTACGAAAATACGACCCTTATCTGGAGCTCTGTCTATACATGGTATTTGATTTAGACAAAACTATAATTTGGTAATTTACGAGAAATATGATATTAGTTTTTTTAAATACGCTCGTCCCACATTATGCACTGTACTATTTTCACTTCTGAAAAATGGCGTAGTCATATGGTTGTGTTAATGAAATTCTCAAACATATTTACCAACTATTTTTTCGTAAGTGATGTTGTAATTATGTTGGATTATTTGATAATTGTGAACATTAGAAAAGCGTTATGTATACAGTTATCGATATGATTCGGTTTATATGCATGAATTGCCGAATCATCGATGTCACCGATATCCACTGCGATCACGGCGAATCACCGCAAAACTGAGGGTAATCAGGGCGAAGATTATCTTGCTCTCGTGCGACGGCAGAGTTATGAATCATGTGAAATTGCGGTGATTTTCCACTCAAAAAGCAAATTGTCCGCTTTGACTCCGAAAATTAGGCAACAATCACGGGTCGCGTAGTGTAATAGTGAGAGGGTTTTTATAAATAAAGTGAAACGATTGAATGTGTGTTATTATTAGCTTTGAAATAACGATGTAAACAGTGTTTATCATTCATATCATTCGAAAATAATGAAAATATCATTGCAAAATATTGTAAAGAACTCTCAGAGTCAGATGTGATGGAATAAAAGTTTGAAACTGGAATACTGATTTGTTTACAATCTGATCCCCAATTGCAATATTATCTATATACATGTATAACAACTGTTGTCGTCCTTTCATGATAATTTCACTGTAAATTGATTCTTTTTTTTCTGGCTATGAAAAATTTCCTCTGGCTATGACATCTTCAAAGTTTCATAGCCTCATATCAAGTTATGGGCCATGGGCTTAGATATTGTCTCTATAGTAACTGTTTTCTGGAAAAAAAATTGAGCAACACTTTCAGATATTGAGCTGATTTAAGGTGTGTAAGTCTACCTTTATGAACTACTGATGAAGTGTGAAATTTGTTACAGTCCATTGATTTTTGGGAAAAGTAATGGGCCTTAGACAAAGGTCATCCTTAAAGGTTAAAGGTCAAATATATGGCGTCAAAGCGACGCCATAGGGGGCATTGTGTTTCAGAAACACAGCTCTTGTTGAGTCTATTTTGAAACCTGGCTGGGGAACACTTCATGCTCAAAACAGATGTGTTATGTGGGATCTTAGGTGAGCTCATTTGGGCCATGGTCAATATGTTTTAGGTTAAATTTGTGACGTAACAAGTTAAATAATATATTAAATATTAGTATACAAAATATTATACCAGAGCTCCAGATAAGGTTTTGTGCAATTCTTAAATTACTATCAGATTTTCAAAAAGAATTCTTAACTCTGAAATTTTATTCTTATCGTTACTACTAAGTTTTGGAAAATAATTCTTATTTTTTCTAAATGACCTAAAAATAAATAAAAATGGTTATTTTCATGCAAAAAAATCAAAATAAACATACTAGCAACTTTATTTATACGAGTTCAACAGTGTCTTTTCAGTATTATACAATTTCATTTTTCAAATACCTTCATATGCCCAAACTGTGCTTAGATTGCATGCCTTAGATAAATTTTTACATATTTCACAATTAAAAAAGGTCTCCCCTTCAATCTTTTCAACGATTAGCCACGGGACTTGTCCCTTCCACTGGTTCAATGTTTTTTTGGACCCGTCGTGTTGCGTTTTTGTTTAGCTTTTCCGACTGTGTCGGCAACTGAACATACAACATCGTATAAGATATTTTCTATAATGTCTTTCTAAACATTTAACTTCGGCTCACTTTGCGTACAATATGTTAAAAGCGTGTTTTTGGACGCTTTGCAGTTTTTTAAGACGCTCTCTGGGCGCCGCCATTGTTTTTTGACAGATAAGACTGTATACGCCGCTTTTACTGGAAAAAATGTGCTTTGTTAAACAATCCCGATAACCATTCTATATAACCACCGCAAAGATCTTTAATACGCGAAAAGAACTCAATAAAAATCGATACGAACCGATGTGAAAATAATATTCGTAACTTGATTTTGTAATTCTTAATGGTACGACAAGATTTTAAAATAAATACTTAACGGACTTGAAAATAATTCGTAATTACGAAAATACGACCCTTATCTGGAGCTCTGATTATACGCATTAGAAAATTGTAAACAACAAAAATTCAATTGGCTTAAATTCCTACTATAAGCAATATCTTACAAACAAAGAGACCGGCTAATTAATGAACTAGCGAATACGTGCAGATTGAATGTTGTATGATTTCATTATAATAGCGGACTACCTTCCATATTTGTCTTTCGCATATCATGTTACTTTGCTACATTTGGGCATGAACATGTAGTTGTGCACAAGATCCCGTCAGAAATCAACAAGTCAGCATTGGGTGTTCCAATCTATATTAATACACTGTTTGTCAGGAGAAAAAAGTTAGAGAGCAAGGGACGGCCGGTCAGTTCGGTCACACAAGTTATTATTGTCATGGGGCCAAAAGGCCATTACATTAAATTTACAGTTAAGATTATTTTGCGAACATTGGAAAACTTGTGTTGTGTTAATAAGCAGAAATAAACGCAATGAAATCAGAAATGGACTTTGTCTATGTTTATGTATGTGTTATGGTACAAAATGCAATAATTATAATTCTGGATTTTCATTACTTTTCAGGCTTGGCAATTGACTTCAATATCCAAACAGCTACTAATTCTTCATTACCAGCTGCTGATGCTGGTGTTTCTGCTGACAGTACCTCTACTGATAGGTTGCAGATTAATTGCAGACTTGCAAATATAAACAATGTTGAAAGATTTGATAACTTAAGGTTGGGTAGGATAACCAAAAATGGAGTTGTACAAAACTTGGCAAAATTGCAAAATGCAGTGGCTGCATTACCAGGATATCAGACACCAATCCTTGAAAGTGGTGTCATGATGGTTGGAATTCAGGTTCATGGAAGTTTCAGTCCAACGAATCCAACACTCGGAATATCACTACCAATATCTAGTCTGACCTGTAATGATGCAGCAACATACAATTGTACCTTGGAGTATGGATACGTGGAAGGTTCAAATTATAAACCTGCTGTAGCTGTTGAAGAAAAGAATCTTACAGTGACTGGTAAGAAATTCAACTTTCAATTCAGAATGATCAACAAGTGAGACATAAAAGATTAAATAAGAATATTTTAATTGTAAGTTATTTATATTCTGTTTATGTGATGTATACTTCAAACTATATATGGACCTTCTTCTGAAGGGGAACCTACAGCAATCTACATTTTACATTGTATGTCCCTAACCAAACCTTTGATTTTTTATTCTGTTAGTAAAATGTCAAACTCTGTTTGAACAGAAATTCAGTGGATATCTTATACAACTGATGTTCTTCCAGTTGTTTCTGTGAGCAACATTTTTTATCATTTCCAAAGATATTTCTTGATTTACTGCATGTGCTTGAAGATAAACTCTATGCAATTCTCCTTACTTTATTTTTAAAGTCTTTATTATTTCAGTTAAACAAAGCCCTATTTACGTTTTTATAATGTTGCATTATTGCATACTGTAGTCAATTGTTCTTTTTGTGTTATTTCTTAATAGTTCAACTTCAAGGTTGAATTATGCATTTGTGTTTTGCACAGTTGTTTAGGCCATCTAAGGAATGCATATGATTGCATGTTGTCTTCTGCTATGGCATGTGTTCTCCTTCAGTAAAGCCTCCTGGTATAGAAATGACAGCATTCAACCAGTCGTCAACCAACTTTGCTGGGCAGCAGATTACGGACTCGGGGACAGAATCTTCTTCTCCGGCAAAATTTTATATTGGTCAAGTGATTAAAATAACTTGCAAAGCAAGTCTTGGTTCATATCGGAATGGTGAAATCAAATGGAGGAAGAGCAACATAGTTGCAGGAAGCTCATTGGCCAACCACATTCCAAACTCGGGTGACCATATTGTAGGCGAGGTGCAGGCAGTTGATGGCTGCCAGTATCAGAAGACTGATAGCATTCTCTACAACATGACAGACCAAGATGCAACAAGAGCATCCAACAATCCTCTTCAGTTCCAGTGCTATGTTGCTGTTCAGACTCCTTTCTATGAGACACCAGAGGCAACAAGGAAAAACTTCTTCCTAAGAGTTTGTAAGTAACAAAATGAATGCAAAACTAGTGTGACTTGTTAGTAATAACCATATTTGGATTTATTGTGCAGATATTTTTTTACATGAAAATTTGGGGAAAAATCAATTTCAGGGTTAAGATTTTTGTGTACAAAAAGTCAACTGATTTTGGAAAAACTAATTTAATATAACCAGCGATTTTCCTTGTCCAATTGGGAAAAGTACCCGTACCGGTCCGATTGGGAAAAATTGAGTCGTGAAAACCTCAAAATTGGGAAAAATCGAGTCGTGAAATCCTGAAATTGGGAAAATCACGTCGTGAAGTTTGGGTCTTATTGAATACATCATACAGTTCATACTTAATTGAACATATCCATTTAAATAATCATTTGCAGGCATGCCTTAATGACCATTAAGTTATAAAGTTTATATAAATAACAAAATATTATAAAGAACACACCAAATCAATTACTAGTTGTTTTAATCTCTTTTAAAGCAATGTCTCTCTCTTTCATTTTTGTGAAAATTTCAACAATCTTTGATGTTTGATCATCACTCAGTTGCTTGCATCCCTCCCTGCACAGCATCATTATTGCTGTCAATGTGTCCTGTGATAGATGGTTCCGATTGTTTTTTTTGCATAATATTTGCTATTATGACTCATTTCAAACTACGATAAGGTTACAAACCGACGTAAAACAGTACGCTGGCTGCCTGGCAAAAGAACCGGAAACAGTAACAACTCTATTGATTGAATGCGCTGAATAATAAAACCCGAAATTAATCGAGCGCATGGTTACACACAACTATACGATTTTCTTTGTTCGCTCGCCGAAAGTTGGTTTTTTTACGAAACTTTCTATCCTTTTGAGAAAAAATTCGGACGCTGATTGGGATTTTTCCAGATGCCGATTGGGAATTTGGGAATTTTCGCTCGATTGGGAAAGTACCGTTTTGGGAATTTGGGAATTTTCGTTCGATTGGAAAAGTACCGTTTACCGGTACTTTATAAAGAAGGAGGAAAATCGCTGATAACAGTTCCCAATAATTCAAAGTACAATAACAAGATAATATAAATTATAGTTATATATTCTGCTTAATGTAACTGAAATAAAATTTAGTTATAATAATCATAAAACTTCACTTTTTTCTACAAAAAAATAATCCAATATGATCTTCAAGCCTGTGAACTTGTTTACTTGGGCTTACAATTGGGAATGTTTTCAGCTTTACCTTTAGAGTGCATACATGTTTGCATGGTAAAGCTTCATTAATGCATGCATTTATCAGCAGAACAGATTGGCAGATACACCCTTGGCAGATACACCCTCTTCTCCCCTGAAAACCTGTTTTTTCTGCATCTCTCTGCATGTATTTTATTTATCAGAAAGGATGGATTTCTTGCCAGCACTTTGGTCACCTCACAGGCCTGTTCCTTAATACATGTAACATATTTTCTGTTAAAATTTGGATAAGAAAAGCTGCAAAAAAAACTGTTATTTATATATCAAATTTGAAGTTTCTAACAAATTCTACAATTTTATGAGGCAGGCGTTTGGGGACACAACTTAATTTGATATTGCATTAAATAATTACTGAATAAGCTTTTACTGTATTGGATAATTATGCAGTGAATCCTTTTTTTTCAGTTAATGAGAATGAAGATCCAACTTCGGGAGGTTTGGCAACAGCAGGTAAATACATTCTTAGTTATTGTATCTACATTGTATTTTGGTTATAAAAAGATTACTAGAATAAATATAAATTATGTATTTTAAGATCTTCTTTGTTGAATCTTTTAAGAATAAACATCATCCATGAATTTAATACAGTGCCTCAGATAATTATTTGGGAAATGGGGTTTTCACCCATGGATTTTGAAAAATAGGGTGATAACACTCTTGAAATGAGTTAACAAAAATGCATACCTTAAAGTCATTGCTGCTTTACTTCTTTTGAAGCTGCACACTTGTATTTATTAAAAAAAACCTGTAAACTAGAAATGGCGCGGCAGAGGCCGACGCGTATCCCCACGCCAAATGTTTGACCTAGGTGTGCCCCAGGGTTGGTAATGGGGCCATGCATAGCTGAGATTGACCGTATTGTCATAAGAGAAGTTCATCATCAATTAGAAGTGAATTGGTGTAAAAATAAAGAAGTTATAGTAAAAGGCAATTTTGGGTGGGTGTGACATATGTGGGCAGGGCGGTAATTACCAAAGGGTTGGTAATTGTGCCATGCATAGTTGAGATTGACCGTATTGTCATAAGAGAAGTTCAGTATCAATTTGAAGTGAATCGGTGTAGAAAAGAAGAAATTATAGTAAAAGGCAATTTTGGGTGGGTGTGGTCTATGTGGGCGGGGCCCCAGGGTTGGTAATGGGGCCATGCATAGTTGAGATTGACCGTATTGTCATAAGAGAGGTTCAGTATCAATTTGAAGTGAATCGGTGTAGAAATGAAGAAATTATAGTAAAAGGCAATTTTGGGTGGGTGTGGTCTATGTGGGCGGGGCGCCCCAGGGTTGGTAATGGGGCCATGCATAGTGAGATTGACTGTATTGTCATAAGAGAAGTTCAATATCCATTTGAAGTGAATCCGTGTAGAAATGAAGAAATTATAGTAAAGGCAATTTTGGGTGGGTGTGGTCTATGTGGGCGGGGCCCCAGGGTTGGTTATGGGGCCATGCATAGTTGAGATTGACCCTAATGTCATAAGAGAAGTTCAGTATCAATTTGAAGTGAATCAGTGTAGAAATGAAAAATTATAGTAAATGGAATTTTTTGGTGGGTGTGGCCTATGTGGGCGGGCGCCCCAGGGTTGGGATTGGGGCCATGCATAGTTGAGATTGACCCTAATGTCATAACAAAAGTTCAGTATCAATTTGAAGTGAATCCGTGTAGAAATGAAAAAATTATTGTAAATGGAAATTTTTGGTGGGTGTGGCCTATGTGGGCGGGGCGCCCCAGGGTTGGGAATGGGGCCATGCATGGTTGAGATTGACCGTATTGTCATAAGAGAGGTCCAGTATCAATTTGAAGTGAATCGGTGTAGAAATAAAGAAGTAAATGTAAAATAACCTTAAAAAATGAGTGATAATTTCTGACGCGGCCCCACCCCAACCGCTATAACTTTTGACCCAGGGGTCAGATCAAAATTCCAAATAGTGCAGGGTCGCACATATGCTCATAGCTACCATGTGTGTAAGTTTCAAGGTTCTAGTGCTTTTAGTGTAGGAGGAGATAGTGGCCAGGACGGACGGACAGACAGACGGACGGACGGACGGCGGAGATAACCACAATATCCCCACCTTTTTTTCAAAAAGCGTGGGGATAACTATCATAATTAACTTTATAAACTGAAGTTTTAAAACATATTTAATCCTTTAAACTGTCCATAATATTAACTTTAAACTTTAAAAAAAATGGATAACACGAATGATTCTGAACTTATTGGCTCTTGCTTTCTTGGTTCGAAAACGTTTGCGACCAACTTATAAGCATCAAATTTGAGGAATTTGCGTAAAAGTGAAATTTGTTGTGTTTTCAATATGCGTGATATTGTAATTCTTTGCATTTTAATACATTTTAAATTAATAGGTTGAAAGATGCAGATACGCAGCTTATCTAGGGCACTGTAATTAAGTATGGATCAGTAGTAAGAAAATATTTGTTGATACCAGCCTTGGTATATTTAATGTAGTATTGTAGTAGTTTAAGGAATGTTGTTAGCTCATTTAAGCATGCACATGGTGAGCTTTTGTGATAGTGTCTTATCTGTTTTATGAAATTATTGTGACAAATTAATATGTCATCATCAAGGTTAACCTTCTAGATGTCCCATTTCTTGCCCAATCTTCCAGAAATTTGTCTAAAGACATTTTGTGTTAATGATTGTCATCATTGTTCCAAACTACATGTAGGTAATGTAAGGTCAAAACCTAATTGGGTGCACTGGTCAATTTGAAGAAAAAGTTAGTTTATGCTATAGAGAATACCATCAAACATTTTACCTAATCATGCCATAGTCAGAACATTTTTACCCAATGACACCTCACAAGAGTTTGTATTGAGTAAAATTCAGGTCATTTGGTTTAGGGACACACATTCAGGTAGATAAATGAAGGTCATATAATGCCCTCATACTTCTGGCAGGAGAAAAAATAGCAAGAATGTAATATCACTGATCAATTTAAAAAGGTCCCAGGGAACAAATGTCAGTCTATGCAAAGCGAGTTTTAGTTACATTAATAAGAGATTGATAATTGTTATTGTATTTTGCTGAATGATGAAAAATATTGTATATATCCAAATGGTTATCATCACCCTTAACGCAGCCATTTTTTACCTTCTTTATAAAGTAAATGAAAACGGCACTTTCCATATAAGAAAAAAAGATTGCTCTCCACAAAATTCCCTATTGAAGGTTACTTTTTTTTTTTATTAGACATAAAATGCAAAATTTAGTGAGTTTCCCTTTGCAGCTTTTTGACTTGAACCTTAGTAAATATATAATTGCCAACACCTAGTTATCAAGTTTAAAGTACTTGGGAGCAAAAAATAGAATACACCAATTTCAGGATGGGAAGACTTCACAACGCAAATTTTCCCAATTTCATGGTTTTTCGCGCAAATCTCCAAAACAGGGCTGGTACCCATACTTTTCCCAATTGGGCAAGAAAATTCTCTGTAATGGGATATTGTTATTTTATATAATGTTTATGTTTTGTCAATAATGGACATTATAGGCAGTGGCGATGCAGGAGTAATTGCTGGGGCAGTCATCGGGTCATTGGTCGGCATCGTGATTATAGTATTGCTAGTATACTTTCTGTGGTACAGACGCCGCGCCGCTGGAGACGACTGTAAGTGCTGACAAGAGGTTATCACAAGATATTTAGGGTATATGTATGTTTATGCAGACATGGCATAGTAGACAACATTGGATTTGAATATGCTGGGAATGACCAAACCTTTAAATCTCCATCAAGCTACTACTGTTTGGATGTTAAATGAATCAAATTATGTATCAATCTATGCATTTATATAATATATTTTTAAGTTAAGTAAACTTAAGAATGGAATTATAAAGAATATTCTCTGGTTTTGAATCCAATGCGTCCGCTATTGCCATGGTATTACAACTCATGTTAGCTGAAAAATGAGTAAGTTAATGCTTTCAATTTTTGCATGCTTTTCAGGATCGACTACCAATATTGCTGCCATAATTGGGGGTGTTATTGGTGGATTAGTGGGTATTATTTTAATATGTGCCCTCGTGATGATTTGGAGATCTCGGAGTCGTGACTCGGGACCAATGTGTCCAGGTGGAGAGTCGTGTAAGTGTGTGTGAGTTTACAAGTGGCTGGTATTTTCGGTTGAAAAAAACAGCTTGGTTTGCATTTTGCAAGTTATTGTGTACACAACTAACAGCGATGTTGTAGAAGTACTTTGTGTATATTGCTTGTAGTTTGTTTGTTGCCCTTTCCTTTTTATTGTTGTTGTTCTAAGATTTCTCCTTTGGCAATAAACGCCCTACCCTTACAATTGTCTTTATATACAGTAATTTAATTTTGCATTACCATTTATATTTTATTTCACATGTGTTTAACCTCCTTTGTTCCGTGTATAGTTTGGGTATCCCCTAAAATTTATTTTAAAAAATCTTTGAATATGCTTAATTGTTTTACACTTAAACATAAATGTCTGAGAAACGAACCATTTAATAACACTGGCCTTAAGTGACCTATCAAGACATGCATGGTGAAGAAAAAGCTTATTCTGCTTTTGGCTATGAAAGGACTGGAACTGGTTATACCATTTGTATTTGTAATATACATTGATTCTAGAGAATGGGGAAACTGTATGCGTTATAAAGTGCTATTGACTCAATAATATGTATAGCTTAGTGAAGCTAAAATTTAAGCAGTCATAAGTTACATAAAGGGCTACAATTAGACAATTGTATCATGACTGGCTTTAAAATAGAAAGTCTAATAAAACATTGTTGTTTAAGGGCACTCAATTTTCATGTTTCAGTAATTATTAATAAGACTTAATACTTTTAATATTCACTTTGAATTTGTCAAATCAAATGTTTTGTAAACAATCCAATAACTTTCAAAGTGGTTTTATCTGGTAAGATCAGTAGTGCGTAGATTATACCATATCTTATTCTTCAATATTTTCAATGGCCTAAAAAACCCATCTGTTATAAAGGATTTAACACTAAATCAGGCTTAAACCAGTTGCTCAATATTTACAATATACAAAGATCTATTGGACTCATTTGAACGTGGTTATGTGGGTAAACAGAATGATGACGGAGGACAGTGAATGGATAATATTGAATAAAGTTTTAAGAAAAACATAAATCTGGCAAATAGCATTTTCCATATACCGCAAAATAACCAGCCTTTGAAAATTATCTAGATTTTTAAGGGTAAAAGGTGATTTTGAAGCACATTGACATACATATATTTCATATTTATGTAGATAGATTTAGTTATTTTTTCTGGTTAATCTTTTACAAAAATAGTGTGCACATTTTTGTTGGTAGTTAGCTGGGGACTTAAGGAATTTATCTAAAGTAACAGTTTGTAGCCTACAGCTGTATATTATTGATAAATTTGATAAGTTTCTTGCTAGTATCCTTAATCCCTTTCAATAATGTTGATGTGTTAGTATTGTTGTGAGATTTGGAATGTTATGCGTTGGGGGTAATGAATGTTGCATGTGTGCACCTTGGTAGAATAGATTAAAAAGGCATCATGCACTGTAGTTAACCAGTAGTTTCTAATTTCTTTTTATAACTATTTAGGTTTTCATGAAGAATTTTAATTCCTGTTTTAATTGTTTTATAGTATTCTTGAAATCAGCAAAAATTTAACAGCAATAATACAAAAGCAATTCGATGTGAAACTGTCATGTACACAACTTCATTGTAAATGAGGCAAAAACATTTTCTGTTACCAAACCCTGGTACTAAACTGTGTAAAACTAAGACCTGAATTAGCTTAAAACACAAAATTTCAGTCTTTTTAAAAAGTGCACAAACAAAAGTTGTCGTTCACATTGTTGTTCACATGCAAAAACTTCAGGCTTGATTTCACAGATTCTTTCATATGGTGTCTGTTTAAATTGTGCATATTATCAACAGTCGAACACCCCCTCTCCATTTTTATGTACTTTAAACTAGACATTAGACAAAGACAAAAAAAAGAACTGTTGTAAGTTGCAGCAATGATCACATTTGGTGTTTCTTGTAAAAAAAATATGAATTGGTATCCTTGTTTTATACAAAGTGCAGCTTGAATATTGTATAATTTCTAACTTATTGCAGTCTTAAACATTTAATATCCAAAAGGATCGAAATTGATGATGCAAATTATAAATGACAAGTGTGTAACCCTTTCAACAGAATCTGATGTAAATACATTTGATTACTTTTAGTGCAGTAAAACAAACTCATTATCATGTAATACACTTAAGTACAGTTGAAATCATCATGTTCATGTTTAGTGTTGTTTTTTTCCAATCAAAATTGAGTCCGGTAATCGGACCCATTCCCAATGGAAAAAAGTATATATTTTTCCCAAATGGGAGCTAAAAATTCCCAATGGAAATAATAATACTATTTTTTTTAGATTAATTATTTTGTTCTTCTCCCATCCATATAAGTTCAACCTTAGTAAATATAATACTGAACACACTTGTATCCCCAATATTTCCCCAATTTTGAAGCATTTTTTACCAAAACAACAACACTTACTTCCCAATTTTAGTCATAATGCCGCGAATTTTCCCAATCTAAATGGACCAGGCCCCATTCCAAAATGGTGAAAAAAACACTGGGTGTTAAACTCTTTAGTGCAGCTCACATCTTCAAAATCATGTTTCTAAAAATGTTAAAACCTAACCATTTCAACATTTTCCTATAATCTGTAAGTGAAGTGTTTTTGTGCGACTACACAATAATTTACTACTACTGTCAGCCAACTAAAACGCCAAATGTGACATGTCTTTCATTTCTATGTACGGTAAAATAGACTGTAAGCCTTTTCAAAGCTGTTGAAACCCAATCGTCCCATGTTGACAGTGGATCTTTTTAAATGCATGCTGAGAGTTAACATTCAAAAGCTACAAAAATAATAGTTTCCCAGTGTTCTTTTGAAAATTGTCACAAAAAACGACAAAAACGTTAAAGTAATGTTTATATCTGATCTTAGTTTTTATGCCCCTGAAGGAGGGCATAGTGATCGGACCGTCTGTCCTTCTGTCTATCTGTCTTTCTGTCACTTAGCGTTTAGGTTTCGAAAAATGCTCATTACTTTTATGTCCCTTCAGATAGCAACTTGATAATTGGCATGCATGTGTATCTCATGGAGCTGCACATTTTGAGTGGTGAAAGGTAGAGGTCATTCTTCAAGGTCAAAGGTCAAAAAAACAAATCCAAGGGAAGTAATAAGTTTCAAAGGGAGATAATTATCTGTACCTGCCAAATGATACAAAAACAATTAAGAAATCATAGGGGCGCAGTAGGGGGCATTGTGTTTCTGACAAACACATCTTTTGTTTAATCATGCTTTTTGCCGTTATAAAATTGAAGCCAAATAAGTATTTAAACTTGATTGCATCCAAAGCCTTTACCCTTTGCATGCTGGGTAATTTGTCGTCGGCTGAATGTCTAAAATTAGCATTTTCTTAAAAAAATAATAGAGGAAAACTATCAGAATAGCAAACAGTTTGGATCCTGATGAGACGCCACGTTCTGTGGTGTCTCATCTGGATCCAAACTGTTTGCAAAGGCCTTCAAAATTTGGTTCCAGCGCTTAAAGGGTTAAGATTTACAGAGACAGTCTCAAGTCTGTGTCTTGAGTAAAGCCAATACTTTCAATCTCGGTGACGATCTAAAGAATGCTTTCTTTTTGGGGATTTAACCGGGCATTTTGGAAACCCTGTATGTTTGCTATACAGGATATTATTTAGTGTACTCCCTCTAGCCCTTGAGAGATGTTTATTTCAATAAAGTGCATTTTACTTTCTGTTTGCGTTGTTTATCAGTGGTTGGTTGACAACAATAATTGTGTACTTCAGTCCGTAGAAACATCATAGACTATTATGTTAGAATTTAATTATTTACTGGACAGTTTTATGAAGTCATTACAACAATTGTGGGATAACATTCTTGGTTTTTTTCACCGTATTGAAGCATACATGAACATTGCCTTATTAATTATTTCCAAGATGAAATTCTGATATGAAGCATAATATTAGTATGAAGAAACTTTATAAATTGTTGGATAAGTGTTTGTGAAACATTTATAAGCTTCCTGAAATGTTGTCTTTCAGTCGGTTTGCGTAAATTCCTTTCAATAATATTGTTAAATATTTGTATTGTCGTCCATTTTGGAATGTTGTAGCTTGCAGTAATTCAATTTTGTAATGTAGATTCAACTTGTAGTGCAGTTTTGCTAAAATTTAGTTACAAAACACTTGACAAAACCCATATAATCGCCCCAATTTGTAACAATTTAATTACCATGAAAACATTTGATTTGTCCATCAAATCACTGTAATCTTTCAAATGAACAATACTGTGAAAGTAGCAATACTTAAGTCACATTTTTAAGTGCAATTTCATGTAATAGGCGTCAATATTGTTAACCCAACATTTCTGTTTTGTAGCAGTTGAAAGTACACAATTTCAAGTCATGGTAAACATGGTTGTAATCATGAACTTCAAGCTTGAATTGGCAAGAGATTCAGTGTCCTTTAACTTGTGCATCTAATCTCCCCCCCCCCCCCCCCCCCCCTGGTTGTACCTATTTATACCATAGGTTTAAACTTGATCTGACACCAACAATTCTTTTTTGGCTTCAGCTTGTTTGCTGCATTTCAAGGTGAAGTTAATTTATTTCAAGAAGTTGTGTTTTTGTCAGGTTTACCTTATCTAGTTAGTCATACATGTGACATGTCTGTTGATGTTGTGATATTATTTATTAGCCCCAGGTTTTAATGCAAATAAGTTGTGCATTACATAAGTTTGAGGTTGATTTAGCCCATATCAAGTAACAGTGCATGTGGATGCATTTTTTCCATGGTTTATTCAGCATAACATTGTGATAATTATCATGACATTGTCCATGTGTGGAAATTACGTTGAACTTTAAGTTAAATTGTGTGCTTTAATTTGCAGCAATTAGTTTAATTAAGCTTAGGATTTGCCTAAAATTGTAACTGAAGCTGAAAAACTGGCTATCACTTAAATTTAGAATCAATTACAGTAACTGCTAACACATTCAACCATAAAAATTATATGAGCATGGCATGCAGTGTCATCTTATGTATAGACATGAGTATCCTCTATCTGTAAACCTTTTGGTTTCTTGGCTTAACAAGATGCAAACAAAATCACAAACAAGTGTGGCCTATTGTTTGTCAGGGAAATAGCTTTACATTTTAGGTGAAGTAATTGTGTGACCATCCGAATTTACTACCAGTATTTGAGCAAAAATTTCTTTCGAGGTAAATATTGGGTTTAAACTGTTGAAACCCAATCTTGCATGAAGACACTGGATTTGTTAAAATGCATGCTGATAGTGAACAAACAAACAAAAGCTTAAAATGTATCCCATAATCTTTTCAAGGCGTTTTGTTAGTCCCCTACCGGTTTCACTGGAGGGGACTTATGGTTTTGTATCCGTCAGTCCGTCACACTTTTCTGGATCCTGCGATAACTCTAAAAGTTCTTAATATTTTTTCATGAAACTTGAAATATGGATAGATGGCAATATGGACATTATGCTCGTCATTTCATTTTGTTCCTACATCAAAAATTGTGGTTGCTATAGCAACAAATAGACTAGAAATACTGCTGAAAATGGTGTTTTTTTCTGGATCCTGCGATAACTCTAAAAGCTCTTAATATTTTTTCATGAAACTTGAAATAAGGATAGATGGCAATATGGACATTATGCACGTCATTTCATTTTGTTCCTACGTCAACAATTGTGGTTGCTATAGCAACAAATAGACTAGAAATTCTGCTGAAAATTGTGTTTTTTTCTGGATCCTGCGATAACTAAAAAAATGTTCTTAATATTTTTTCATGAAACTTGGAATATGGATAGATTGCAATATGGTCATTATGCACGTCATTTCATTCTGCTCTTACGTCAAAAATTGTGGTTGCTATGGCAACAAATAGACTAGAAATACTGCTGAAAATTGTGTTTTTTTCTGGATCCTGCGATAACTCTAAAAGTTCTTAATATTTTTCATGAAACTTGAAGCATGGATAGATGGCAATATGGACATTATGCACGTCATTTCATTTTGTTTCTACGTCTAAAATTCTGGTGGCTATGGCAACAAATAGACTAGAAATACTGCTGAAAATGGTGTTTTTCTGGATCCTGCGATAACTTTAAAAGTTCTTCATATTTTTTCATGAAACTTAGAACATGGATAGATGGCAATATGGACATTATGCACGTCATTTCATTTTGTTCCTACGTCAAAAATTCTGGTTTCTATGGCAACAAATAAAAAAATATTCTGACAATGGTGGAGCCGGTAGGGGACTTTTATTGCTTGGCAATAGTCTTGTTCCCAATAACTTAACATCCCAGTTGTCATTTGAATCAAAGGTTTTTAACATAGCCTTAATTTAGAATAATTTTGACACCCTGGGTACTGGGGCAAACATCTTGACATTGACATTGAAAATTAACAAATAAACAACAACATATTTGTATGCAGGTAAAAATAATACAGTTTAAGTTTAAAATTATCATTTTATGAAGTCTTTTAACACTTTGTATTGAAAATCATTAAGTGATGTAAGCTTGAAGCGCTTGACTTTCAAACCGAGAAATGTGGGTTTGATTCCTACAGACATGTTACTAAATGTGGTGATTGATCATGAAATCATTTCTTGAACAATTCATTGAATGTAACTCTGATTTAAATTGGACAGTTGTTACTTGCATTAGTATGTGTACAAAGTAACTGGTTAAATGGCTTGACCTTGACACATTGAATCGTAAGGTTACAATCATGACTGAATAACTTTAGTGAATTGGTTAGCCCAAAGCTGTGACTTCATATCTGTAACATAGAAAATGGTGAACAAATACATAAATAACATGAACATGTACATCCTTGTTGATACCTCGTAGGTTGAAGAGGCATTAAGTGTAAGAAATCATTGGTCGTGAACATATATGGCAACATCTATAATGTCAAATAAGTGCGTTGTTTCCTGTAATTATTGACACAATAAGTTCCTTGTAGATGTTGAAGATTTGTACTTTTGCTGGTGTGAAAGTGAAAGACCAAAAATAGGTGACTTTGATAATTATCTCAGTTCAAGTTGAACCAAATTGCTTTGAGAAATTTCAATTCTTATTGTAGATGTTGCAGATACATTAAATAGCATCTACAGTGTCCAGTTATAAACAAAATTTATCTGGTTTATTTTCATCCCCTCCTTCCCACTTTTTATGCCCCCAGTAGGGTGGCATATAGCAGTTGAACTGTCAGTCAGTCAGTCAGTCAGTCAGTCAGTCAGTCAGTCAGTCAGTCAGTCAGTCAGTCAGTCAGTCTGTCTGTCTGTCTGTCTGTCTGTCTGTCTGTCTGTCTGTCTGTCTGTCTGTCTGTCTGTCTGTGCGTCCGTCCGTCCGAAAACTTTAACATTTGCCATAACTTTTTCAATATTGAAGATAGCAACTTGATATTTGGCATGCATGTGTATCTCATGGAGCTGCACATTTTGAGTGGTAAAAGGTCAAGGTCATCCTTCAAGGTCAAAGGTCAAATAACAAAATCCAAGAGAAGTAACAAGCTTTCAAGGGATATATTTCTATTTTATATCATTTGGCAGGAACAGATCATTTTCACAAGGGAAGTAATATTTTTAAAGGGATATAATAAAAAAAAAATATTTCAAAGCGGCGCAGTAGGGAGCATTGTGTTTCTGACAAACACATCTCTTGTTTCCTCCTTATTTATAACGAGAGACTGGGTCTGTGAAAACCAATTTTGGGTGACCCAGTATGATGAGGGGGTGGGTTGGTATTTTCATCCTATGACCGAGGTATAACCAGAGTCACACTCCTGTTTTGAATTGACAACAATGGCTTTCCAATCATTACCCAGAAATGCTTTGCTTATGGTTTGGAAGCGGGTTGAATTGTGGAAAGACCAATTAAGCTAAGGTGCACTATATATTAGTGCTGCAACAATACACCGGTATATCGGTATATATCGCAATACGCAATCGGCATATTGTATTGCGATACGATTTTCATCATACCGGTACGAAAATTTTACAAAAATCATTCACATTTCGTCCAGAAAAGCCATCCGAAATAATGATAACAAGGTAAACAAAACAAAGCAGTGTAAATATTTTTTTTCGTAAAATCAGCATTCTGAAAGTGTATTATACGGAGTAGCGTTGTTACATCGGAGCATTCGTTCGATGCTTTTGAACAGATTATCGTTGAATTAATTGCGCACAGCTGTAAATGTTTCGTTCGATTCTGAATTGAGCATTATTAAATTTGTAGTCAGAATTTCGGAAATACGCTTCCAAATTTTAATGCTAATGCGACAATAAAAAATTCTAGCGTCAAATAAAACGTGCTTTATCCTTTGTCTCAATAAAAAGTGCGCGAAAATTATACAGAAATGTAGAACGTCGCATGGAAAGTATGGGTGTATTTTGTGTTGTTTAAAATCGGGAACATCACGCCAGGTGAATTACGCGTGTTCAGTGGAAAAAAACGCCCCGGTTGGACGTTATTTCATCACATCTTTAAATAGTAACGAATGCCAAAATGTATTTGATACTTAAGAAAATTTGCGAATGTTTGTGTTTCTTGTTATTCTTGAGCACATTTATAGTAAATATATACCAGAATTTGCTTTAAAACTGGAATATACGGGATTATCGGGTAATTGGCAAGTTATAATTTTGGTACAAGTTAGCAATATATTGCGATATATTGCAATACGGGTTTTTGAACTGACAATATATTGCAATACGGTTTTTGGCGTATTGTTGCAGCACTACTATATATGAGGTTAATATTTGCTTTGCACTTAAAGATATTACAACATATTTAACCAGGTTTTCCGAAGGAAAAAACTGGTTATTAGATTGGCGAATGCGGGCGGGCTGGCTGGCTGGCTGGCTGGCGGGCTGGCGGAATAAGCTTGTCCGGGCCATAACTATGTCGTTCATTGTCAGATTTTAAAATCATTTGGCACATTTGTTCACCATCATTGGACGGTGTGTCGCGCGAAATAATTACGTCGATATCTCCAAGGTCAAGGTCACACTTTGAGTTCAAAGGTCAAAAATGGCCATAAATGAGCTTGTCCGAGCCATAACTATGTCGTTCATCGTCAGATTTTAAAATCATTTGGCACATTTGTTCACCATCATTGGACGGTGTGTCGCGCGAAATAATTACGTCAATATCTCCAAGGTCAAGGTCACACTTTGAGTTCAAAGGTCAAAAATGGCCATAAATGAGCTTGTCCTGGCCATAACTATGTCATTCATTGTGAGATTTTAAAATCATTTGGCACATTTGTTCACCATCATGGGACGGTGTGTCCCACGAAAGAATCACGTCAATATCTCCAATGTCAAGGTCGCCACGACTAAAAATAGATTTAAAAAAAAAAAAACTTACAAAGGGGGTTAATTTTTTTTCGTCATTTCAAAAGTTCAGTTTGAGTTTTCTCCCTTTATCAGATTTTTTTTTCACAATGAAAACCTGGTTTTGTGACAATTTTGTCCCTTGTTTTTGAAGTGCATTTATGATATTTATGATTGTTCATGAAATGCAAATTCTTTTATATTTTTTCAAGTTTTGCAGGGATTACTCTGCCATTCGCCAAATTAGCCAATGGCTACAGATTGACTTATTTGGCTTAAGTAATTCTATTTGGCTACAACTTTTTCTTCATTGAAACCTAAAAAGAGCCAAAAATTGAAGAATTTTGCTATAGCAAGGCGAATTTGGCTAAAGAAATTTTTGAGCCAGGGAAAGCCCTGGTTTTGCATAGACTAACAAATAATGAATGCTTGTCACATTACAATTGTAACTTGCACTTATAAAATATAGTGACTTCACTGGTTCAACAAAGTTACCTGCTTTGTTGAGCTTGTCCTGTAAGCTTTAGTAAACCATACAACTTTGTGATATTGTGTTTCCCATTTAGCATTACAAATGAAACTGACCACAAACTAAACTGTACCCTAAATGTATTTCATGAACATTGCATGGGTGGTTAATGCAATTAAATTACAGGCATTGGGCTTCTGCCTTTCTTGCTAATAATATTCACAGCTAATGTATTGAGCCTCTATGACTAGTTGCAGTCAGTGTTTAAAGCAACATTGAGGGATTGCAGGAGTAGGGAAGTTTGCTTATAAACTAAAATCATGAAATGATTGAATTGGGGGTAATGATATGGGGTTAAGTATATGGTTTATTGTTAGATCCCTTGTTGTGCTTCAGATTATTATGCTTTAGTAATCTGTATCAACTTAATGATTATGTGGAAAGAAGTCAAATTTCTGATAAATATGGTGATTTTATCGTGTTGCAATTTAGAATATTGATTGTATTTATTATGTTTTGTACTTTTATCCTCTATTATAATAAATTTTAGTCTTATAGCAGTCTGTTTATCAAGCGAAAGCTGTTTGAACACTATACTTTTCTCAGTGTTAATATAATTATTATTATATATTATTATTATAAAATATAATAAAGCAATATATAACATGCACATTTTGATGTATGGTTTCTAATCAATTATTTATAAAAAAAATAAAACCACATTTACAGCTTCATGTGTATGCATGACCTGCCTTTACAAAGAAATACATGGAATAAATGACTATTTAAAACCTTAATGATTATATTAATTGCAAACAAACATCATGTACAAATGGTTTATCTGGTAACAGTTTATATTCTTATGTAATCAATTAAAAATATGTCAAATCATTATGAAATCAATAATTATACTATTATCATATTCTTAAATAATTTACCACGCACTGGTGTACTGAATAAATGTTTTTGTGTGCTCATTCTATAATATTTATTATTTTATTTCAGACACGACT
The DNA here is from genome assembly GCF_020536995.1 of Dreissena polymorpha. Lineage (NCBI taxonomy): Eukaryota > Metazoa > Mollusca > Bivalvia > Myida > Dreissenidae > Dreissena > Dreissena polymorpha. The sequence continues at coordinate 113,711,074 of NC_068360.1, read as the reverse complement.
AAGGAAGAGCAGGGGTATGTATTGACTTTTTAATTTTATTACAAAAATCAAAAACATTAAGTTATTTGCACGAATAAGTTGAAAAAAGGTTCTCCCTTAACCCCCCTTTCCCACTTAGATGCAAAGTGAAAATGGCTATGTGCATGTGCAAACATCATAAAACCAGAACAGCCTGCGAGTAACTCGCTACCTGTTCAGGTTCTATTCTGTTTGCTGATTATCAGTATCTAAGGGTTTGAAATGAAGCTTTTTAACTTGAATTTAGTAAGAAAGGTCTTTAATTGAATTTAACTTTCTATGGGACTACAAATGTGTCAAAATACGTGTCTAAGTGATATAGGGTTAACTTGACGATTTAAAATTTTAAAGACTGCAGGTTCGATGCTTGACCAGGCCACATAACTTGTGTGGGGATTGATCATTAAATCCCTTTCCATGGTTATTGTTCCCCCACCTCTGATGGATGTAGGGCAGTTTTCAGTACTCGGGCATTATGTGCCTTAAGTACTTGTAAATCTGCAAATCCAGGAAAAGTGCCAGGTGTTATCTCTATCTGCAGTGATAATGACTGATAAACTATTGGATGAGGCACAAAAACATTTATAAGAGTACACTTGTAAAGGGGTGGGGACATTCAATAGCAGCTGGGAATTTATTGTCTACCTTAGTGGAGATTTTACACAAGTGGAATGTGGGGGCATCCTTGTATTAGCACATATAAATCCAAAGATGGGAAAAAATAATCCAGTCTTGGCTTTTCGATGGACCTGTTTATCCAATAGTACAATTTTTGTAAACATCTGAAGCCAATAGCCCCCCCCCCCCCTCTCCCAAGATTTTTTTTTGTATTAAAATGTCAATTGGACCAATTGTGTCCTAAGTGAGCAAATTTGGTGAGAATTGATCAACCGAATAAGATCTTCGAAACAGATTTGTATTGGCTTGTCTGATTTTAAACAACAAACACATTTTCTTGATAGATATTTTCACAATATAAAATCTGCTCAGAAGGGGCTTTATTCAGCAGCCGTTAGGTTAAGGGAAAAATATTGTTACAAAGGTTTGGGAGAAATATTGCAACAAAGGTTAGGGGAAAAATATTGTTACAAAGGTTTGGGAGAAATATTGCAACAAAGGTTAGGGGAAAAATATTGTTACAAAGGTTTGGGAGAAATATTGCAACAAAGTTTAGGGGGAAAATATTGTTACAAAGGTTTGGGAGAAATATTGCAACAAAGGTTAGGGGAGAAATATTGTAACAAAGGTTTGGGAGAAATATTGCAATAAAGGTTAGGGGTTAAATATTGTTACAAAGGTTTAGGAGAAATATTGCAATAAAGGTTAGGGGAGAAATATTGCAACAAAGGTTTTTGGAGAAATATTGCAACAAAGGTTAGGGGAGAAATATTGCGACAAAGGTTTTTGGAGAAATATTGCAACAAAGGTTAGGGGAGAAATATTTAACAAAGGTTTGGGAGAAGTATTGCAACAAAGGTTAGGGAAGAAATATTGCAACAAAGGTTAGGGGAGAAATATTGCAGTAAAGGTTAAGGGAGAAATATTGCAACAAAGGTTTGGGGAGAAATATTGCAGCAAAGGTTAGGGGAAAAATATTGTAAGTTATGTAACAAAGGTTTGGGAAAAGATTGCAACAAAGGTTAGGGGAGAAATATTGCATCAACGGTTAAGGGAGAAATATTGCAACACAGGTTTGGGGAGAAATATTGCAGCAAAGGTTAAAGGAGAAATATTGCTACAAAGGTTTGTGGGAAATATAATCAATGTACATTTATTTAAACAGTAATAATATTTTCTATTGTCAGCAATTTGAGAAGGCATAATTTTAAAGGTATTTTGTCCAAGGTCTCATTTATTGACTGATTTGGCATGCACTGTGCGGAATGTTATACCACGTAAACAAATATGTGGAGAAAATTGGAGAACAATTAGAAATAATCATTCACTAATTAAAACGTTTATAATGTGTTGATATGGGTTTTATTATATTTTAAAAGTTTTGATTGTAAAATAAATAAGTGACCAAACTTGTTTCTGAAGATATTTCAAATGTAAAGTTTATCAAATTTTGCCAATTATACTCTTATTAGTTCAATCAAGATTATTTTAACAGTCATTAAGCCATGTCTTTTAACACAACAATTTTGTTATACGCCCGTCTATGACGGGACGTATTATGGTATACCCCGCGTCCGTCCGTCCGTCCGTCCGTCTGTTAATGTCGTACGCTACGTCAAATATCCTTTGACAGATTTTCTTCAAATTTTAACACAATCTTAATATTGATAAACCCTGATCCCCTTTCGTTTTTGACGGAATTCTGAATTGTCGTTCCAGAGTTATGGGACTTTGTTCATCAAAATTTCGTGATTTCATTGAATGTCCTACTGTAGCTCAAATATCCTTCGATGGATTTTTTTCAAATTTCAACACAATCTTAATATTAATAAACCCTGATCCCCTTTTGTTTTTGACGGAATTCTGAATTGTCGTTCCAGAGTTATGGGACTTTGTTCGTCAAAATTTCGTGATTTCCATGCTCATGTACTTATAAAATAAACCATGTATTCAAATACAAATAAACTGAAGTAAAAAAATGATTCAAAGGGTTATTTATTACCTTACTACTTCATTGGCGAACGACGGGCGTATCATGCGCTCATGGCGCAGCTTTTATTTTTTATTGAAATAATGGTGTGGATAATAATAATAATGACTTCACATCTTAAATCTCACTCATGTTATCATGCACAAATGATGGGAATTCTATTTATGATTCAACTGTGATTACCCATTTTGGACTTTAACCCTCCACTATTGATGAATCATTAAGGTACATTTACATGTACCACTAAAAATGTCAGTAGATTATATATAAGTCACCACAAGGCAGGAGTGTTTGCAGTGTGTCATGATATCTCATATTACGTGAGTAATGTTTGAGGATTGTAAAACCATAAATAGTTATGTTCTTTATAACAATGTAAACGCATGTATTGCATAATCCTATGGTGAGTTTAGTAGGCAATAAGTTGTCTCCCAAAATTACATGTGCAAGATCTGTTGCATTGTTTACATCAAATTTTGTACATAAAAATGAACACTGTCTATATCTCAGATAAACTACAAGAGTTCAATACGATACTGCATGGGTGTATATATATCAATGAGGAGAATTGCAATACAAACAATAACCCTACACTTAAATATTTGTTTAGGATTATACCATATATAAAGTGATTTTCATCCATTCATTAACAAACTTTATATTTGGCTGGGGGGATATCAATTCAATGAATTTGCTTGTTATCTATCAAATTGACATTATCATGTTAAAAATGTACACTTTCCTATTAATTGGTTAGATGTGCAGGGCAGTGTATCTGTTTTGATTGACATGATAAATTGATAGATGATGCTGTAATTGATTGTGCACTTGCAATAACTGAATAAAGAAACAAGCAATAACAGTTGCCAACATGCAGTCATGCATTTACAATGTTGGTTACAATAATGTATATTGTATAGAAGCAAATGAAGGGGCAGAGACAGTTGTCATATTCAGAGGATGAGGTTATATTGTTTGTCATTTGTACACCAAAAATGACATTTATTTCCTGGTTAAATAGGGCTTACCATACCTTATAAAATTCTTAATCAACTTATATAGAGTCATGTGGGCAAATGTTAAATAAATTGTAGTTTCCTGGTGATATGTTTCCAGTTTTTCTCATGAAACAATCTGGTTGGAAAACAAGGCAATTTTCTACAAATCCAATCATGGCTGCAGTAAAATCAAAATCTGAAAGTCATTATTTCCAACTCTCAGATCGGCTGTACTACATACTGTACAAGTCCAATCCAAACATACCTGAACGTATCAGATACAAAATAAGCACACACATATAACAATTGAAAATAACTGATTAAACATTACTCAATGTGTATGCTTATTGTTGATCAATACCAATTTAAACATTCATTTTACATAGGTAAACATAAAAAAAAGATTTTTTGTGTTCTTTTTTCCACATGCGCCATTTTCATCTGTTTCAGTGCCAGCAACCCCAATCTGGCACCAGAGCCGCAATACGCTCAATCGACCAAAAAGGTAGGTCCTGTGTACTTTTCTCCCTGATTTACGATTACTTTCCACCATGGTTGGTTGTGGCTTGTACGGACATTGATATAGTGTAGTCCTTGATGCTATGTTATTGCTGTAGGAAAACAAAAAAGAAATACAAACTTATAAAGTTGGCTGCAAAAATGTGACAAAGTTTAATTTTAATATGTGAATTCATTTTTTCACATTTGTACATAATTGCCATTTGTGTTGGCCTGTACATGTTTGTATTTTTAATTAAGCTTTTCTTTAAGATTGTGCTAGTCAGTGTCAAAGGTGGTTTCCCATCGATAACGCGGTATATTATAATTTATATGCTTGATAGTCAATCTTGCCAAAATCGTAAGAAAAGTCCTTGCTTTTTGTGTGTAACTTTGTCCAATTTGCAACTATGGTAATACTCCAGGAGGACAGGTATTGATATGTACTGGTAATGGTGAAGTCTTTGTGGTCTTGTTGATGTTAACTGTGTGTTTCATGTGAATTATATTTAAAGTATTTGTTTTGCGTGATATTATGTGACAAAGTATTCTACCTAAATCCAATATAGCCATGACAATTTATGCAGTCTCTTAAATAAACAAATGAGACAGTTACGTACGACCATTACACATATTAGTTGTATAACACTTTTAAGCCTAAGAATATATAGAAATGTCATTGTGCTAGAAAATTTCAGAAATTTTGCAATACAAGTAATAGCAACATTGTGTTGTGTCACTTGTCTTTTGTTTTAAATACATCATAAGAATTTTCTTCCGATTGAACTGATTAGCGAGTCACAAAAAACAACAACATATTTTTAAAAAGGAAGGTGATCAGGATTTACCAACACTGCATGTTTTCATCTAAAAAAATATGTGTCTTGGCAAAGCATTTTAGAAGTTGCTTTGATAAATGATGCTATACCTTAGTCTGGCATGTTCCATTATGTTTGGTTTGTTACTCTTCTCTTGCATGCAATGGCAGAGTTTGGCTATTTCTCAGCATGATATTTCTCACAATTTTAAACATGCTAGTGAAATATGTAAATAGCAATTATTAAAACATGACATTTCTACAAATTTTGTTTTAGCCTTAGGAATGTCTGCAGCTTTTCAATGTTTTCCCTTATTTTCACTCATTTTTTCTCTTGTAACTTCACGATTATTTTCCACTAGCTGTTAGTTGTATTATTGTTGTAAATTGTATTTCTATTGTATATGTTAACACAAGCTGAGAGACAAATGTGTATGTCTTAATGGATGGTGTGGTTAGACATGTGTATGGAAAGGGGACTATCTGAAAAGTATGGCTGGTCTTACAGGGGAGGCAAAATGAATATCACCGCCTTGGTGCAAAAATGTACCATGTGACCGTGAAATAAGAAGGCACATGGTACCTTTTTGCACCATTGGGGCAAATTATAATTGAATTTCTACATCAAGTAATTTGTTGGTGGCTTGTTAATGGTTGGCTGACAAGAAAGTTGCATTTTTGTTATAATTTACATAAAATAAAAGTTTTGTTGAAAATTGAAATGATATACCTTTTTAGCATCCTTCAGGCATGAATCATAGAGTTGTTTGAAATACTCACAAATGAAATTAACCTATTGATTGTTTTAAATTTTATACTGGACCCAAGTCCAGTAACCATAATGTCTTCAAATTTGGTTCCATTTTATGTTTTCATCTGAAGTATGATTGAAGTATTTTTAATGTCTGCTTTTGTAGAGACGCTTACATGCTTTTTCTTGTAAGTGTTTGCCTTAACAGATAAAACATTCATTTTAAAAGCTGTTTTGTAAACATTTGGACAGTGTGGTGTAACCTCTGCAGTTGACCGGTATGTTTTCTCTGTACATTCTTTTTGTTGTAAAAATTGACAAAATGTTTATTCATCCATGTGCAGTAAATGCTTACTTTCCTTTTTTGAAATTGAAATTTCATATTTTTAGCAGCAGACATTTCTAAGCCTTCTAACAATTTTTGTCAAAGATTACTCATAAAAATATTGCTGTGAACCTACTTGTATGTAAACAGAGTTATGCTATGTGTTAGTGCTGTTTCAAAAAACAATATATGCATATATATTTATAAATAGATTGGAGCATGCTTCTTCAAAGATAATATAACAGATCTGCCTATTGCTCAATGCATGTTTTGAAAACAAAATTGTAATCAAGACATGGTGCCAATAACGTTTTTATTATTCAGTAAAAGTATTTTCCAATATCTAAATATAATTTCTTGCTGCTGCTAAAAAGATGCATTTTCATTTTCCTTAAAGCGAAAGTCTGAAGACGAAGGGGACAATAGACCAAAGCCCTTACCTCGAAAAGGCCCCAAGCCTGGTACTGAATTGCATTATGCGGAGCTTGACCTAAATGAGGGGCCACATAAGGCACCGAGGCGGAAAGGTCGCGGTGATACCGTGGAATACGCAGAGGTCGAATTTAAGGAGATTAGCATATAGTTTGGATGGCCGTTTGGGGAGAATATCTTCAACAAATACGTACAGTGCTTGGTGGAGAAAATCTTTTTAATTTTTTAGCTCGGCTGTTTTCGGAGAAAACCCGAGGTATTGTCATAGCCAGCTCGTCGTGTCTGTCGTCGTCTGCTAAAACCTTAACATTTTGTTAAGGTTTTGAACATTGCTTCTTAAATAAAAGTGCTTCCACCTACAACATTGAAACTTCATATGTAGCTGCACCTTGATGAGTTCTACACACTACACCCAATTTTGGGTCACTAGGTCAAAGGTCAAGGTCACTGTGACCTCTAAAAAAAAACAATTATGACAAGCTTTCGCAGCCGAGCGTGGCAACCGTTATGCGGTGCTCTTAGTACTTACCTTTTGTGTTATGCATATGTCATTTACAAGCGATTTCATGGAAGCAAAGCTGCTTGAAATTGGGTAAATGTTTCCTCGAAGGAGCATTCCCCTTAGAGAACTTTTGACATTCAAATTGACATTTACTTCAGAGCTTTTGGCTGGATGAAGTGCTATTGTCTTCCAAATGTTGGACATAAACATAGCTTTATTGCCTTGTGAATTGAGACTTGTATTTGGTTTTGTAATCATGCGAGCCTTTATGCTTAAAATAACCCCTACATTATGTTTTCTGTAAGCCAAAGAAGATTTTCAGGCTTTGACTGTAAATGGACACTAATTTATCATTGTCCTTGAGAACAAAACAGATTAAACAATTTTAATGTATTGAATATTTTTCTTCAGTAGCAGCAGTTAAAACATGATTGTTTAAATACATGTAGAATTGTATTATACTTGTATATATTATAAGAAATTGTAAACAGCAAAAGTGTGTGTGTGTTACTGTAAGTGTGCTGGTCTATTAATTCCATGCTAAGACTACGTCCGTGTGATTGAGTTCTTTCTGAATGAGTATCATACACACCTGCATATTTGGTTTAATATTTTCATGTGTTATGGTTGTTTACTTTGATATTTTATTTGTGTCACTTAAGACTTTATCTTCCATTGTAGTTTGATAACCAGTGAGTTTCTATTTTGTATAGCACAAAGGGCCCTCGTTTTGCCATTTTTGGCCTAAATTCAGCTTCATTCCCCCCTTAAAATAGTATACTTTTATCCCGTATTTCAGCTAAAAATTGCCCCCCCCCCTTTTTACTTTTATACATATGTTACCAGCTGGTATCGTGCTATTAACCATTGATTAAATGTATATTTATATAAATTACATTAAATATAGCAATTTTAAGTGTTGAATAGTTGGTGAAAAGATCTTCTAAAATTCCCTTTTTCACCCAAAACGATGCGAAATTCCCCCCTCTAAGGGCCCGGCCCTAATCCCCCAAAGTATAGTAAGGGCTCTGGGATATTATTTTTGATTGCTATTTGTATAACGTCATGGTCTTGTATCTGAGCCTTGCTCTAGGAAATGGGGTGTCATGCTTGAATGTGCATGTAAGGTGTTCAGTAAACAAAGTTCAGTAACCAGCCATATTTCCCAAAGTACCTTGGATTTACAGCCCTTTCATTACTTAAACTATGGCTATTTTAAATATCTCTTGCCACTTATGACCACCATGAGATGACAGCATATGACCTTACTCCCTACTTCAAAGGTTAAGGTCACACTTAGAGCTCTAAGCTTTGGCTTTAAAACAGCTTTTCTGGGCTATAACTTTGTGTTCTATTTTAAAATGACCTACCTCAAATTACCACCACCACTAGCGTTTGGCGTGTATTGACAGTGTCATAACTTCAAAGGTCAATGTAATATTTAGAAGACAAAAGTTAATTTTTACTGATATTTTCCTACTTATGGACTAATTAAAATGAGCCATTGAATCAATAATGACTAGTTTCTGTTGGGGCCTATATTTCAAGTCATGCGCATGGGGTCAACATAGGGATGGAATGTTTAAATTGAATTTTTTTTTGTATGCTACATAATATTTAAGTCCTCTACAAAGAGAGTTCATATCATTTTTCTGTATGACTATGTGTTCCAAACTGGCTAAGCCCGGATGCACAAAGAAGGGATCTAAGGCCATTTCATGTTGAAAAAAAGAAGCATTCATGTTTTTTTCACTGGCAGTTATGTATTCAGTTATTAATTGTATGAGGCAATGTAACTTTATGACTTAATTGGGTCATATTTTCAGATGAAACAAAGAAACTCATAATCTTAACCCATTTATGCGTAGCGTCTATAAAAAAGGCCTTGGCAAACATTGTTTGCTTCAATGAATTTCTGTAAGAAATATTCTAAATTATATAGAAATAAATATACTAGACATCTCTAATTTTAGAAATAAATTCATCCAATAAAGAAGGATGGAGAGTCCACTAGGCATAATTGGGTTAATTTATCATTGACTCCTGATTCTGTATACACTGTATTTGCCTTAATATGTGTTCTGATTGATGCGCTTTTGTATCATTCATGTAACTGTAAGTGTCAATTATTCTACCATTGTTGAGATGTATGGCTTTGTATGATATACATAGAATTTTCTTTATATTCCATAGACAGTTGCATTTAGTCAGTTTTTATGCCCCCGGTAGGGTGACATATAGCAGTTTAACTGTCCGTCAGTCAGTATGTCAGTCCGTCCATCCGAACACTTTAATGGTCATCCCTTTTTAATATTTAACATAGCAACTTGATATTTGGCATGCATGTGCATCTCATGGAGCTGCACACTTTGAGTGGTGAAAGGTGAAGGTCAAGGTCAAATGTCTAATATATGGCGTCTGTCCGTCCGTCCGAAAACTTTAACATTGGCCATAACTTTTTCACTATTGATGATAGCAACTTGATATTTGGCATGCATGTGTATTATCTGGAGCTGAACATTTTGAGTGATGAAAGGTGAAGGTCAAGGTCAAATGTCAAATATTCCGTCCGACTGAAAACTTCAACATTGGCCATAACTTTGAAGTATATTGAAGATAGCAAGTTGATATTTGGCATGCATGTGTATCTCGTGGAGCTGCACATTTTGAGTGATGAAAGGTTAAGGTCATCCTTCAAGGTCATGGTAAAAGGTCAAATTTTGCAATATTGAAGATAGCAACTAGATATTTAACATGCATGCGTATCTCATGGAGCTGCACATTTTTGAGTAGTGAAAGATCAAGGTCATTCTTCAAGGTCAAAGGTTGAATAGATGGTTTCAAAGCTGCGCAATAGGGGGCATTGTGTTTTCGACAAACACATTTCTTGTTATCAATCTGTTTTTGTACATATTCCATATCTTTATGGATATTCATGACATCTCCATTGTTCAAATCACAAGTAACAAATATCAGAGAATATCAGAATTCATAAAAATCACCAACATTTGTATACACAATAGTGACAGTTCATGATACTAATTCATGTTGACAATATTTAAATATATATTTTCTGCTTTTTTGTCAAATATTATTGTCACACATACTTACAGATTTACAGAATAGTTATTTATATTAAAATAAATGCTCAATGTTGGGTTGTCCAAATATGTATATGATGTCATAAGCAAATTACTACAATATTTTTTTTGACTTTTCCATGTTTACCTTTGATTTGATCCTGTTCTCTTTGAAATACAATATTTCATTGATTTGTTGTCATTATGCAACTAACAAAGGGTGGGTTGTCAAATGGCTACTAAATATTATTCTGACATAAGATGCACTTCAGGTAAATATCTGATGTATTAAACTGTGTGAAAAATTACATAACAATAAGAGTGCATAAAATTGTGGATTATTAAGTTTTTTCTTGAGATTCAATATTTCAGTAATTTGTGAAGGGAAAAACAACAACTATAAAGCATACTGCATTTTTGGTTTAAGATAATTATTGGAGTACTACCTGTAAATGTAAGATGCTCCTGGCTTTCTTTTCATGTGCCTAGACTTGATTTAATCATGCAAAGTTGTGTATTCCATATTACTATGTTTACATTCCTTCTTACAGTTTGATTAATATAGCTTTATTTTGTATATGAAATAAAATATATATTCTTGGTTGTATTGTATTTTTTTCAAAGTAATAGTTTGACATGACATTGTAAACGCCAACTGGCTGAGTCTTATTGTTTTTCTATGTCCCCCACCACTATAGTGGGGGACATATTGTTTTTGCCTTGTCTGTTGTTTGGTTGGTTTGTGTGTTTGTTTGCTCCAACTTTAATATTTTGCCATAACTTTTGCAATATTGAAGATAGCAATTTCATATTTGGCATACATGTGTATCTCTTGGAGCTGCACATTTTGAGTGGTGAAAGGTCAAGGTCATCCTTCAAGGTCAAATATATAGCTTCAAAGCGGCGCAGAAGGGGACATAGTGTTTCTGACAAACACATATCTTGTTTCATAATAAGAATGACTCTCAGATGGTGTTTTTATGACGTATTTAATCATTTGAAGCTATGTATAATTGTCCGCTTTTTCAGTAAAAACTGAACTTTGCTGAAAACATACAAGTTGTATGCTATTTTTCACCCATGGGACAGTTGTTATGTCACATATTTCTTTCTACAGATTTTGGCATGTTCATTTTTTACACGCATAAAACATTATGGGCTGCAGAGTCTGATGTCTTCAAAAACCTACCATGTTGTTACTTTAACTGGTATTTGTTAATTATATACATATTGGAAAAATAGAAATATTTCAATAGGTTAAAAAAAATCCATTTTACTGGATTTATGATCTGACTGGGACTTTGATTGGGAATTGCGTACAAAAAGTTCCCCTAGTGCCAGTTAACCTATTAAATATACTAGACTTGTTTAAAAAAGTGCCCGTTATTTAACTGACTGCCATGGTCATTTGGAATTGCCCTATGCAGCGATTTTCTCCAGAAATGTTCCCAGGGGAGTAGGCACACAGACATGCAAAGCCGTGAAGTCTCTGACATTTATCGACAGCCATCAGATAAAAAATAAGCAGAATGTACAATAATGTTTTGAAGGGCCAGATTAAGCAATAAAACACTTTTTGAAGATTACGTCAAATCTTTTCAACAGCTACTGCAATGCATATATTTAGAAACGTATTTGTTTATTTATGAACAAGGCTATTATTTAACAGAATCAGCATCTTTACACTACATCTTTACACTACATCTTTACACTACCTTACACTACATCTTTACACTACCTTACACTACATCTTTACACTACCTTTTACCTAAAACCCGGCCAAATTACTTAAGTTGGTCAAACACTAAAATGCAGATAATTATGAGGATTTGTGGACTGATTCCAGGCCCTGTCACATAACTCATGTGGGCATTGGGCACAAAACTATTTCTTTGGCCATTCTCCCCATACCCCTTAAATCAAACAGGGCAGTTGTCAGAGGCTTAACCCTTTGCATGCTGGGAAATTAATCGTCTGCTAAAATGTTGTCTGCTGAATTTGTAAAATAAGCATCAGAATAGCAAACAGTTTGGATCCTGATGAGACGCCCTGTTTTGTGGCGTCTCATCTGGATCTATTCTGTTTGCAAAGGCCTTCAAAATTCGGTTCCAGCACTGAAAGAGTTAAGTATGTAAGCACTTTGTACTGTGAAATAAGCGACCCCAGAAAAATGTGAGTGACTTTACTGATTGCTGTGATTTGAATCAATGTTGAAAAATCGAGCTGGGGAGGGGAATCCTACAAATCAACAAACCCAAGTGTGTTATTCCACTTCTTAGTAATTCTAACATTTCTCTTTCAAGGGTCATGAGAACAGAGCGATGGATGAACGGACAGATTCTTCACATCGCTATGCAAACGACTCCTACGATAGGAAAGACAGGCACGACAGGAGCGATAGGAATGGTCAACGTGGGGTTGGTCGCAGGAATCTTGCCCTGGATGATGACGATGAAGATTACCACAGCCGTGACGGCTCCCCAACCATGAACCATTCAACCCATATGGGCATTGACCCAGAACACGGCGGTATCGGCACAGGCGTGTAGAGGTGTTTACTATTATGTATATTGCAGCAACTGTCGACAAAATGTTTCAATATCATGCTATTCATGATGTCATCAAACAAAACATTTTTCACAATGGGGTCTTTGGGTTGAACGTGACAAAATTGTTTTATTCAGCAAAGTAGACAACAGATCTTGTGGGGGCTGGGGGTCAAGGGGTGTGAAAATGGTTCAGTTTAGCAAAGTGAGACCAAAATAGTTCCTTTATCAAAGGCATACTGATCGTGATGCAAGTGAGATGGCGTATTTTGTAGGGCTGCCTCTGTGTGAAAATATGTTTGGCAATGTGACAGTCATTACATATACAAAAGCAGTTAATTGTGTAAAGTATCGCAGGGAACATTTTGTAAAATTATTTCATGACGTTTTTCTTGCATCTATCTTATAATAACAGCACAGTTTAATGTCCATTTACTGCGCACTATTTGAATGTTTGTTTTGTAAACAGAATCGTAGTATGTTTAAGTGTGCTAGTTTCTAAAAAAATTAGTTTGTTTTATATTGTGAAAACAAAAGAAAATGGATGTTTATGATGAGGTTAAATGACAAATGTATGGAACATAGTTCATGGTTTTGCTGTATAATAGACCAAATTGTTGAATACTTATGGGTTATTTTGATGCTAATAATGTTTTGTAAAATTAGATTTAACTGTTATTCTTTTTAAAGGAAAAAATTAAATGGATATAAATCCTGTGCATTCAACTCTGCTGTTGAATCTGCAGCATTGAAAGTAACCTTACCATTCATAGTTACAAAAAGAAAGACAATCCTGATCAGACTGTGATTGTCATGCCCCACACCAAATGACTTCATCTTCTTCACTTAAACAAAGTGAATGCGTTATTAATCTAAATAGATTTTATTTCTATACTTGTTATATGGGCAATTATTTTTGAAAATAAAATTTAAGTACGAAACATTTTTTTTTCAAAGTGGGCGTCTACTTGCATTTCTAACATGTGTACATATCAGTGTTCTTCTATGTGCTATACAGAAGTGTAATTTTGATTCTATATTTTAGCCTTTAAGGTCATGTCAACTACAAAATGAATATAAACAGACATGTTCAAAACGCCTCATTCCTTCATATGAAGTGGCAAGTGGAAATGAAGGATGTTTAAGTTGGTGAAGGAATCATTCAGTATTGGTCATTTTAAGCTTTAAAAGCCCCATGAAATATACAAATGGGTTATGTGCCTCAAAAAACGAGGTCAGGTCAAATTTCAGAGAATCTGTCTTTGTCAATTTACAAACAAACCAAACTTGTATGGCAATGTGAATGAAACTTATTTAGAATGTTTATTTTGAGCCCAAGTTTGGTTATGTGTGTGGAAAAAAGTAGGTCATTAAGTCAAATCTTAGAAAAACCATGTAACTGGTAAAACCATATGAATGACACAATCTTAATGATTAAACATGGTCATGATGTTTACCTTTACTATTCAAAGGCCATGTTTAAATATGGTTCAAGTGTGCTAAAATCCGTGTCACTTTGTCAAATCTTCAACATTTGGTGTATCATGGCCCTCTTGTTTTAAAAGAATGATTGAAATGTTATAAACATTCCCACAGATGCCTGTTTATTCAAGTTTTTATAGATATGAGGATGTAAATAAAATGAAACACATATCAGAATGTATCATTTTTGTAAGAAAAGTCAAAAATATTTGTATGCATATTTTTGTATATAGCATTAACATTTTACTGTTTTATGTTGTTTATAACTGCGCCTATAGTTTAATTTTATACAAATGAGAAACTTGTGTATATCAAATCCATATTCTTATATTATTATTTTTACATTTTAATGGTTGATTTTATGTGATTGTTTTCTGATGTTTTATTAATGAGTAGTTCTTTTGTGATGTTATTGCTTTTAGTATTTGTATTGTATTTTTTAGTTTGGCTGTGTGTGTGTGTGTGTGTGTTTCACATTGATATCACATATTTTGGGCACTATATTGATCTATCCAAATTCGACATTGTTCTACCAGTGTATGGAAAACATTGTTTATTTGTATGAACTTTCTTTGTTTACATTAAAAAAAAAATTAGATTTTAATGTCATGTTCAGAAATTTGGTATAGTTTGTAAATAAAAAAATCAGAAATTGTTTCTTCTTCATTTATCGTGTACTGTGGCAAATCTATGTGTATTGTGGTATACTTTCATTTCAAGGGGTGTTCAATATAAAATTGTGTGATATTTTGAAATTGTAATTTTATGTCTCTTTGTCAGTACTAAACATCACCTAGTGGGTAATTACTAATTAACTGTTACAATTTTTTATGTTTGTGCATCAATATTAATTTAAAGTATAAGCTTCAGAATTAGATGTTGACTGCAAATAAGCAAACATGTATTTCAGTGTTACCCCAATTTAAGATCTAAATATAGTTTAATAATGGCAGATTTGAGGATTTGTTTGTTTACTATCTTGCTTATCATGTTTGCTTTAGCCAGAGACAGTGATCAATAAAGTTTGTTTGTATAGCCCTTGTGTGGTTATCAAATAGTAAACAATGATGCTGATAAAATTTCAAAGGGAAGTAAATCTGCATTTTTACATACAGCATGATCTCAGGATTGCCTTCTCTAAAAAAATGTGCTTATTTTGTTGTACTGACATTTTTTCAACATTCCTGCATTATTATTAAGAAAGTCATATTTTAGTATTTTTCTTTGATAATTGTGAAGGGCAGGGCTTCTAAAAACACATTTGTTTTTCAGAAGTTTTTCTGAAAGTTCAATGAAATCCATATCAAACTGAATAAAGTTAACCTAAAGTGCTAGTATAAGTATGTGATCTTTAGAATGTGACCTTTGTTGTTTTTTTAACATTAGATCAACTCTATTAAATTAGTTAACACTTTTATACCACAGGGGGAAGTTGCGCAAATAATTTTTTTTTTTATACATTTTTTTTTTTTTTGCAACTTCCCCCTGTGTTTTATACTTAGTAGTTATAACATATGTCTTCTTAACACATTAGATCTAATTCTTTAATGGGTACATTTAGCACTTTCATATGTATGGGTAGTTATCATGCTAGTTGGCCTCTAGTGTTTGGTATTTCAAGGTTGAAACAAGATTAAGTGTGCTATTTAAGCCAATTTTTATTTTAATAGAAATTGACCAAATATGCAGTGCATACTTTTTATCTTAAATTGTACAGTTACTAGAACTTTATTTTGGGTTTCTTTGGCAGTTCATCTTCTAAGCCCTTTTACAGTGTCAGTCAATTTATTAGGTTCTTGAGGGAAAATCTATGTTTAAACAGAGAACTTTATCTAGTTTGATTTGTGGGGTATTTGGAACAGAACTTAAATCCGTGGATGTATTGCGTGTTAACGGTCAAAGCTCCAGTAAAGTCATTTATTTTACAAACAATAGAGTATACATTTTGACCTTTTTAATGCGGAGTAACAGTTGTTTAAATTGCATATTGTTATTTTTGAACAGGTATTTAAAACTGTACCTGATAAAATGACATCAGCAAGTATCTAAGGGAAGAAAACAAAACAATTGCCATATAATGTTCTGTCCTTCTATTTTAGTGCACATATTTGTATAGTTATATGAAATCACATATTCTATTTTATATCAATTATATATTGTACATTTCTATAATGCTTTGTATACACCGACATGTAGAGAAGTAACCAAACAATATAAGATGCCTATGTATATCCTCCTAAATACATATTTAATCCACTTGGGATTGTACTTTGGTTCATAACATACACATTACAAATTCGAATACCATACGATAGAATGACAGCGGCGAGCAATCGCTATAATAATAATTATTTGTAATTCATACTGAAAAAGTTGTTCATGTTTAAAATCCCCTTATTCGTTGTAATGAATTATTAAATCTGTGGCATCATATCTTGGTCTGTCGTAGCTTATTATGCACTTATTTTAATAAATATTTCATTTAATTTTTTGTTTACTCTGACACTTTATTCGTCTGTAATGCATTTGTAAGCTATTAGCACCATAGAATATTAACTAGCATTTCATTCAAAAGGCTCATATCACCACCTTTTTGTGATTGTTCATTTCAGTTGGTTTAACTTTTTGATCATTTGAGTCGTGTTCTGAGGAAACTGGGCATAATGCATGTGCATAAAGTGTCATCCCAGATAAGCTTGTGCAGTCTGCACAGGCAAATCAGGGACAACACTTTCCTCCTTAACTGGATTTTCGTTTAGAAGAGACTTCCTTAAAACAAAACATACCAAGCGGAAAGTGTCGTCCCTGATTAGCCTGTGCGGACTGCACAGGCTAATCTGGGATGACACTTTATGCACATACATTAAGCCCTGTTTCCTCAGAACACGACTCATTTTATAATATATAATTCATCCTGATAATATAACATTTCGAATTTTTGGTCCAATATCGGTATAGGTGCACAAGCTTTTTACTGATAATAACATTTTATGTCAGATGAGTGTATATCATGCGTTTCCAGTTATTTTCTTGTGCACATTTTCTGTCTATTTCTCGTCTTTCATTCATCATCAACTGCTCATCTTTGATATATAAAACAAATCCCCATTCCCTCATGATCTGTATATAACCTCTCTATAATAAAAACTCGATGTATAGACATGGTGTTTTTCTTGTTATTTTAATGTTTGTAAGCATAAAACAACATGTAATCACCTACTGGTAAACCATCCGACCCAAAACTAGTGCGAGTAACTAAAATAAAAATAGTCTCAATAAAATGCGAAAGAAATTCCAAACGGACTAACATAACTTTATTCTGGCATAAAATAGCACAATGCATACTGGCCAACAATACAATTATAGCGTGAAAAGTGTACATGTATGTAGGAACATGAAATATTATAAACATTAATCTGAGTAAGATTAACAGAGATGTAAGTGTAGTGCAAACAGAATTTGCATGGTAAATATTATATTTATTCACAACAATCACAACATTTATTTGCAAGTAGGTGACTTAGAACTACAAAACATTTTAACAGTATGTATTCTTGTGTGAAATAATATACATATACAACATCATAAAATATACTTAGATTTTCTTTGTAAGGTTAGAACTTAAATGGAGTAAAATTTAGATAAATTAAAACAATTATGGAGACAAGATGTTGTAGTATAGATATAAAATGACTTACAAATAGTTCATTATACATCAATTAGAGCTAATTGTTTGTGTTCAATGTTATGTGATCTTAAGAAAAATATGTAAGTTAGTTGCACATATCAATGACGGGTTTATTATAAATAAATACGTATATTCTTATACATGATGTAAGAGACAATAATGGGCTATTTACTAGGGTACATTCGAAGTAAAAAGGTTCGTGATCTTGTTGCATAATATATGTGTTTCGATAGATTGTTTATTACGTTTGTGGATTTTGACGACATAAGTGAACGGGACTTGTTTACTGATGGCCAGTGACAGTAATATGGTTTCAAATATTGTGTTCTGCTTGTGGCATAAGCTGGACATACAAGTAAGAAGTGGCATTCACTTTCGATTACTTTCATTTTACAATTTGTGCACAATCTTTTTTCTTTTGGGATATTTTCATGTTGTCCTTTCTCAATCGCAAGATTGTGTGCGGATATTCTGAACTGAGTTAGGGCGATTCTAAATTTTGTTACGTTTATGCAATTAAGATATGCCTCACATTCAAAATCTTCCTTATAGGAGGCTGGTCGATTCGAATTATTAATGTATGAGTACCACGACTGTTTAAAGATATCATATATTCGATTTGATAAATTTTTTAGGTCGTAATCATTTGGTAAAACTTCATTTTGATTCCACAAGATATGTGCTAATCCGATATTTTTTAATAGAGATTTTATTTCAAAGGCCCAGTCTTTATTTCCGTATGTGATATTTTCATCAGCGTCCTCTTTTAACATATGATACATATTTCTTGTTAATAATTTGTTATTCGGATTTATTGTTTTTATCCAATATTAAAGTACTTTAAGTTTTTGTTTTATAATCATAGGGTACCTTCCTAATTCTCCATATACTAGTAGACCATCTGAATTTGTTGATTTTCTAACTGTAAGAATTTTCCTGAGAAATTTCGGTGTACTAGTTCTATATCGTTACTTTCTTTTAAACCCCATATTTCCGCTGAATATGTTAATTGTGTACCTACTAGACTATCAAATATGTTGCATTTTTCTTTAGTGCTTAGTTATAACTGATTAAAAACGATAAATAGGTTATGGAGCGCTGAATGTGAGTGTTAGTAGTTTTCTGTGTTCTATTCCAATTGCCGTTTTTGAAGAGCTGTACACCGAGATATTTGAAGATAACCTCTTGTGGGTGTACGACAGTAAGTGGTTGAGGTCCAGATTGCTTCATATAACAATAGAAGAACTTTTTGAGATGGTCGGCCCGTAGAACATTCCGTTTCCAGACGTCTAGAGAACGCAAATCGGTGATTTGGTCCGAAAGTAAAAGCTTGGTTAAAGCCTGTCGTTTTTAGGTCAAGGTCACAGGTGGCTTTTACAATGATATTCGTTCCCGCTCGCGCTCTTGAGAACTCTTCGATTGTATGAAGAAGAAGCGTTTCCATTTGAAGGTCAAGGTCGAATGCGTTTGTAACATGGAATTCGCCCCACCCCCAACACGCGCACATGATATACCGATAAGGTGTTGATCTAAGACCATGGGCATTGGTATGATGGTTACTCGCAAGGAAATGTAGTGGCCTGACAATTTTAAGGTAGAAGGGATTAAATATGAATTTCGTTTCCGCTCGGTATCTTAAGAACGCTTTGAACTTCGATCATCTAAAATAGTATGCTTGTTACTTGGGAAATAAATTACATTAATTCGTGGAGTCACATATTGTCATTCGAAGTGACCCCAAATCTGTTTTCCATAAAATAATATTTACATGACAAAATACCAAAATTGTAAAAAGTTCTTTGTACAGATATAGGATTTGATCAGAAAACGGTATGTTAGTCAATGGGCTATGGACTAGGAGATTCAACATTATTGGTAACAGCGAGGAACTCGTTCAATATTCAGGCCCGATTATTTTTTTTAAGTCCACTATTAATAATCTGAAGGCGATTCTTTTTGCTTCATAATAATGATATTGTTTATGAAATAAATTTAATAAGGGCGATACCAACACACCATTTGTATTCGTGATAAAAATGTACATTTTCACCATTAATTAAAGCACTTGTAAGGGTGGCAAGTGCGCCACGGAATCTTTGCATGTTTTTTTTACAGTTATCTCCCTTTGAGCTTATTCGCAAACGTCTAGATATTTATTTGTAAAAACGATATTTTTTGTTTTAGTCTTTTGGGGTTTGTATTAACCCATTTATGCCTAATGGACTCTCCCATTCTTCTAAATTGGATTTATTTATTTCCAAAATTAGGGATGTCTAGTATATTTATTTCTATGTTTAGAATATTTCTTACAGATATGCCAGACCCTGATGCGGCGTCTCATCTGGGTCTCCGCTGTTTGCAAAGGCCTTTTTTCTAGACCCTAGGCATAAATGGGTTAATATAGCGTATAATCTTTTGAGAATCTACGACAGCATTAAACATCTATCTTTACTTTGACAATGACACTCAATATATATTTCCGATATATGACCATCAAATCATAGAACATTTTGTAAAACACGAACCCGTGCCTTTGATAGGAAAAAATATTGAACGCGTTTTTAATTGAGTTAAATGACAATGTCATAGTTTCAGCTAGGAAAAGAAAAATAAACGTTAAAAAGAAGAAATAATCCATAAAAAAATCTGTTCTGTACGATCATGTTTATGAAAACAATTGTGTCTGTTTTTTAATTATTGTTTAAATTTGAGTTTTCGGCGTGCCATTCAACCGTTTCAAACACACACACCACCTTGAATAAACCGTTATAAGGCGGAGCCTCTATCAGCCTTGATCATTGTAGCCTCTCGCACGGAAAACGGGTCCCAGTCATATCTCTAAAATATTGTCCCAAATGAGCCTTGCAATCCGCACAGGCTTATCAGGGACGACCCTTTTTGCCGAAAATGGATTTTCGCCAAAATGACACTTCCTTCAATTGAAAAATGCAACAAAAGCGAACACTGTCATCCCTGATTAGCCCGTGCGGACCACAGGTGGTTAGCGTGTGGCTATGCTATTAATTAGTGAAAACATCATTTTGAATGATAAATAATCATATTATAACGAAAAATTAACTTTTCTGAAAAAAAAATATTTCACTATCAAATATATATATAACAAGGTATGCAACTCAAAATCAGCCCAAAACGGGGTGCATCGCTTTGAACAGCCATATCTTCATCAATTTTGCAGCGATTTTCACGATCTCGGTCTTATTCAACGCAGAAATGAATTTCCTTTCTGGAAATGTATATGTCTTGCAATATTTTTACAAATGCTGGGTCAACTTTTAAGAAATAACACGATACACAACACGCATGACCCAGTTGACAGTGATCATGTATTCTTTATGAATGAAATCTCCAGTTGTAAAGACACACCTCCGCATTGGACCAATGAAATCACTCGTATGTTTAAAATGTCAGTTAGTTGAAATGTATGTAAACAAAGGTTTCAAACGGCGCTGGACAGTTAGTCTTGATGCAGAATGTAACGACAAGAACGGTAATAATGTTTTTTCATACGTTTTATTGAATTATGGTATCGAACTACATGAACTTTATAGGGAAGTTGCCCTTTACTCCGTGAAGATTTCAGTCTTAAAGACAGCATGATCACTGTCAACTGGGTCATGCGTGTTTTGTATCGTGTTATTTCTTAAAAGTTGACCCAGCATTTGTAAAAATATTGCAAGACATATACATTTCCAGAAAGGAAATTCATTTCTGCGTTGAATAAGACCGAGATCGTGAAAATCGCTGCAAAATTGATGAAGATATGGCTGTTCAAAGCGATGCACCCCGTTTTGGGCTGATTTTGAGTTGCATACCTTGTTATATATATATTTGATAGTGAAATATTTTTTTTCAGAAAAGTTAATTTTTCGTTATAATATGATTATTTATCATTCAAAATGATGTTTTCACTAATTAATATCATAGCCACACGCTAACCACCTGTGGTGCGGACTGCACACGCTAATCTGGGAAGACACCTTATGCGCATGCATTAAACCATGTTTTCCCATAGAGAGAAACATTATTGTGATGTGTTGTACTATTTCGTAAATGTATTGAGATGTAAAGTACAGGCAAAACATACACTAGCCTTACATAAAGCAATAGAGGATACCGACAAGATATTTTCTGCAGATAATGTTTGTGCTCGCTTTGAGAAAGCGGGTTTTATTGCATATGATTTAAGTGACGTTTAAAACGTTGTAACTGTCCTCTAAAACAAAACACGATTTTAAAATAACTATGAATTTCGTCGAAATTTGCATTGTCGGTAGTGTTACATTAAAAGACAAGACTAGACAAGCGTTTAAGAAGTGGCAATTGAAGAGAACATAATCAGTCATGTGTTCTTAAACAGAAGAATGTGGTGTAATATTTTTTTTTACAAAAATGCAAGCATTGAATTAAACACAATTTACAGACTACTTTGTATGCACGTGGAGACATGGAGAGTGATAAACATTTATTACACGGTAACAGGCTGTCCTATATCTGGTTTTATTTGTTGCGATATTTTAAGAACATATGCGTTAACAGCAATTGTGCGTTGGTTTCGACCACAGACACGCCGGCGAAGATTATCGTGATAATGATTCGAAAAAAAATCTTCCTTGATATGTATTGTACTTCAGCTCTAAAATGAAAGTTCCCTTTCAGCAAGGATCTGTTAAAACAATGTTCCAACGAACATTGCGAAAGCTACATGACTTCAAACAATGGTAATGGGCTTTCTCCAACAGCAAAAAGATACTTTTGAAAACTAAGGTCAGTTTATATTATATAGTCAAGCAAAATATCAAAACAATAACGATGAATCAAAACATGAAAATACTAAAAGATACCGAAGGCATTGCAGTAATCACAGACTAGTACACAAATGCCCTTGTGTTCTAATATACCTAACAATCTCATACAAAGTACATGCAGTACGTGTACCGTAATCTAATAGCCGACATAACTTTAAATCTTTAATAAACAAGGTTGTTTTCGAAGTCCATAAATCCCAAATAAATCTTCCAACTACGCACGAATACTAGTGTTTTATTGACTTTGGGCTGTTATAGATAAGCGATGACTTAAGGGCTGTTTTTCGACTGCTTGTCTTAGTCAATCCCTAGTGATCAGCACTGGTGAAAAGTATTTCCTGTACTTCGAGAATTTTCTTCTTTTTTTGTCATGCATGGAGTTAACATTCTTATCTAAAAGGCGCAACTAAGATGTGTCATTACAGCATAAATAAAATTATACGTATAATATGGCTTAACAGTTTTAAGCACGGGTGACCGTCCTTCTTAGATCGTTTACAAAACTTGTCTGACCAGTCATGCTGTCGGCTCAACGTCCGAGGTGTTTGGTCAACCGTCGTTCAAACAGTCCACTCATATAGGCCTCGTTCTGGGTAAACTTGGCTGAATGCTTGTGCGTAAAGTATTATCCCAGATTAGCCTATGCAGTCCGCGCATTCTAATCAGGGACGACACTGGACGCTTTAATGGATCTTTACAAGAAAGTCCTTTTAAACCAAATTCCAGTATTGGCGGAAAGTGTCGTCCCTAATGAGCCTATGAAGACTGCACAGGCTAATCTAGAACGACACTTAACGCACATGAATTAAGCCCAGTTTTCTCAAAACGAGGCTTATATTGTCTGTGCCGTCGTTAACTCATCGTCCGTCTTTCCGTCCGACCAAACGTGCTTGCTCAATCCGCTGATCGGTCGGTTTTCAATCGATTGCTGTTACCCGCCACATCCGTTTTGTCGACCATTCATCGTTCATTGATTCGGTCGACAAACTCTCCATTCAATAGTCCCATACTTACCGGTATATCGACATCGAACAAAACGTGCGAGTCAATTATGTGTAATCACTCGAGGGGTTGAAAGCTCGCGTAATTTCAACCATTGAGGCGAAGAGCGCTAAAATGAGAACTCCGCGAAAATATGTGACTCCACAGTATTGATCGCATCACGAAAATCATTTTGGCCGCTTAGTCGCGTTCATAATGCACGTTCTTTGTACGTTGTTTTGGATGTTCAACACCAATTGCGGCATTTTACTTAATTTCAGAACAGAAAAAGCGATTAACGCCCATGTTTAACGTGTCGCAAATTGATGGAGTTGTAATCTTCTGTAATTTGACATGCAGTACTCAATACAACCAGGTATGTGTTCATACCTGATACAACCAACTATAACAACGCTCCAACACTAATTAGCAGCGTTGTGTACACACGAGATAAATTTAATGTGAACGGAGAAATGCGTATTTCCAATCATTAACTGGTGACGTTTGTTTTACGATCGACTGATTTAATGCATACAAACTAGTTTTACCATTTGAACTTGCAATTTGCGGTCCTCTGAGATTAAACTCAGAGTGATTTAAACGATAAGAATATCGATGTTTCATTTTTCGTGCCGTTTACCATACTATGGGGATTTGAAACGATTAATCACTACGCATGCGCGACAGGTGTTCTCACAATGTCGACGAGAAAAACGTTTGGCGCGAGATCGAAATCCGTCAATTTCAAAAGTGACGGGATATATCGCGTTTTTTGTTGACTAATTGATTTAACCAGGTTGCGGCCAAGCTGCTGTTTTAAGCTGAAAAAAAAGTAACAATAAAACCTCAGCATGTGCGTGGAATTACTGGTCAACAGTTTGTGGCAGTATATTGTGCACTCAAGAAATATTGATTGCGCATTGACGCAAAAAGAAACAGAATTTCGCACATTGTATTTTAACAATGCGCTTTTGTTCATCAACACAGTCTTAAGAAACAAGACTTGTGAAAAATGTTAAGCAAACACAAACGTTAAATTATGAATTTGAAAGCAGCATTGTGTACACAATTCACTATAATTCTGCAAGCTTTTTGCGAGTATCATAATTATTAAATCGTGTGTTTCTCGATTCTCTTGTAAAAATCTTCACTCTTGTAAAATCCTTCCTCTCCCCTATTCATTTATACAGTTGTCACTAGATTTTATTTATATATTGCTGATTTTGTTACTTTAGAAAGAGGATATTTTTATCAAGTGGAATTGAAATATAATCCGTATTTTTAGAGATTGGATATGTGGGAGTAAACAACGTGATTTTCTGTTCATTTCTTCATTTATTTATTACGTAATTTTCTTAAGAATATTTTCACTATTTCAGTTATTCATTTTTTATTTCATCCATGCATTCGTCCATTTAACCGTTTATTCGATTGTTTACTCAATGACTCGCGCAATAATTTGTCATTTTACTATCAATTCATGCAAACTTGCCTTCATTCATTTTCTGTTTATCGCGTCATCAAATATACGCGGGAAATGATATCAATCGGCGCTGATTCAACGAAAGAGTACGTTTATCCACCAAACATTTGAAGGAAACACGTGTCAGCTCTTATCTCAACAATTTACAATCAATTTTTCTCACAGCGAGACACGGGACAAGTGTAATCTCTCAAACACAGGTCTTCGGCGCCTTGGCATTTAAGTAAAATAGTGGGAAATTAGTTTGATTATTGTATTATGACATGAATTTGGCATTTATTATTCCATCTAAAATTATATTCATTTACTTAATACATGCAAGCTTATTCTATATTGGAAAATGAAAAAGCCGAAAAGAATGTATGAAAATGATATACACAAGTTATGATATACCATGTAACGCTATGCTATACTATACTGTTATGTGATATCCTATGACTTGTTACGATTTGATATGATGCCCTGTCATGCTACACTTCTATTCAGCACATTTCTGATTTAATAAAAAATTATTAACAAACAACAAATTACATATTATCGATGTAAACATAAAACACCACAAAGTCATAAATTCACACAACTGTTTGTAACATGCGTCATTATATTATATTTTTACAAGTTCCTTCATTTTATCAATTCACGGATAATTACCCTTTGCTCAGATAGTTTATATTTGCTCAAATTGTGTTAAAATATTTATTAGAGTAGTAAACCACGGTTAAGTACAAAACTTAATATTTTTTAACCGTCGTTGTTATTACGCGGGCTATCCTTGAATAAAACGAAGAAAGGTCTCGTTTCTAATTGAACCACAAACATGTCCACCAAAGTCTAACTGCTCGTTACATCAGTTTTAACCCTTTGCATGCTGGGAAATTTGTCGTCTGCTAAAATGTTGTCTGTTGAATTTCTAAAATTAGCATTTTCTTCGATTTTATTTCAAAGAATACAATCAGAATAGCAAACAGTTTGGATCCTGATGAGACGCCAAGTTCTGTGGCGTCTCATCTGGATCCAAACTGTTTGCAAAGGCCTTCATAATTCGGTTCCAGCACTGAGTTAAATGATTAACGTTATCATTAAACAAGTTATTTCTTCTGCTATTTTTGGACGTATAGATCTACTTGTTTTTAGTGTTGGTGTACCATTAACATGATGTTGTTTATTAAATCTTTACTGGTGAAATTTATCTAATAGCTATTATAAACGAATATGATACTTAATACGTTAGTAACCTAACAACTGTTATGGCAACTTTAATGATATAAGAGCAATACTTTTTTCCAACTTTAGTAATCTTATAAAACTTTGGGATTTAAAATGTCCTAATTCCAAATATTGATTGAAAAGAAGTTGCTATCCGCCCTTCGGCCTTTTCCAACCTTTTCGCGAGTCCATATGAAAAGGTTCCCATATCTTATTAT
Organism: Dreissena polymorpha; assembly: GCF_020536995.1. NCBI lineage: Eukaryota > Metazoa > Mollusca > Bivalvia > Myida > Dreissenidae > Dreissena > Dreissena polymorpha. The sequence goes on along the minus strand of NC_068360.1, from coordinate 113,684,615 downwards.
CGACAAAAGCCCATTAATTTTGGAAAATTATCGAATATCCGATAACGTCCATTTAATTCGAACATATTGCAGTATTGTGGCAGTTGGGTTGACTTTCCCGATGCGCATTTCCATGTAAATCTGCCTAATAACCAGTCTAAAATTTGAATTACCAATAATAACAGTAATTACCATCACGTTTAAGAGTTTCTGCAGCCAGTTATAAATGTCTTCACGTCTGCCTTTGACATGTTTTTGTTCTAAGTAATGGAAACATGATGTATAACGTAACAGTACAGGAGAGAAAATAGCACATTGAAGACCACAGCTACATGTACCATTTCGAGAAAAAACACGTTTATTTGAAAACAGTCCTTATCGCATTGTTTTCCTCAACCTTATTTAAGCTAAATATTCTAAACATTTCATATTGTTTCTATATATACTACCGTAATATTTTATCATGAAATCACACTGTTTTTTTGTGTGTGAATTTTAGACTGAATTTACCAATTTATATGCACCTCCCAAAGTTGTAACAATAGAAGAGAAAAAAAAACAGATCGTGTATTATAGACTTTTCAAAAGTATATCGCAAAAAATAATATAGATATAAAAACAAATACGCGAATTTAAGACTGGAATTTTTTATTTTACATGTGCATTTCGCCTCTGAAAACTGACTGAATAAAAAAGATGTCATGAACTAAATGATATAAGAGCAATACTTTTTTCCAACTTTATTAATCTTATAAAACTTTGGGATTTAAAATGTCCTAATTCCAAATATTGATTGAAACACGTTTATTTGAAAACAGTCCTTAGTGTTGGTGTACCATTAACATGATGTTGTTTATTAAATCTTTACTGGTGAAATTTCGCGGAAAACGCATTCGCGAACTAAGAATTACAAATCTAATGAATATTATAGACTATTTATACTACGATATAAAGAGGTTTACATAAATCAAATAACAGGTGTGTCTAGTTTGCGGACTGAACTCGTAAACCTTCGAGGACGCTATCTTATTAATGTTTGGTGGAAGAGATACCACATTGTTTTAATCAAATTGCAAACAAACATTTAGATAGACTGCAGTGCGTATGAAATTAATCATATCCTTATACGAAACTGTGCAATCAATTTTCATGCCATGAGTCAGATATATAGTACATAATAGTGGAATGCTATTTCTATGTGGTAAACAGTAGTCATATGTTTGGTGGGTTTTTGAACATCTCCTATCTATGCACGAGTTGTTGTATGAAAGCATGATTGCAACACTTGAGTGAGTCTTCATATTCGCAGTTATATGTTTGGTGAAGAGGTTAAACAGCGCTTCGATACGAATAATCGTATATAAATACATTCGTATATGTTAATGCACGCAATTGTATATGTATGGTTGAGTGGTTGAACAGCTCGTATGTACATGTACGCATGTCGAGTGGTTGTTTCACATGCGAACGAATGCTCGTGCATAGCAATAAATAATAAAACAGTACACATACGTATATTGCTCCGCCTTGCTGTTGTTCGGCAAAGGTTGGTCCATATTAAATCGCTTGGATTGTGCAACCGCATCCTTTCGTTTACAACATCAAATATAATAAATCACGAGCCACAATTTTGATTCAACAATATAAGCCGTGTTCTTTGTAAAGGGGTTTCATCAATATGCGTAAAGTGTCATCCCAGAATAGCATGTGCAGTTTGCACAGGCTAATCAGGGACGACACTTTCCGCCTAAACTAGATTTTTGCTTAGAAGAGACTTTCTTTAAACAGAAAATATAAAAAAGCGGAAAGTGTCGTCCCTGATTAGCCTGTGCGGACTGCACAGGCTAATATGGGATGACAATTTACGCACATGCATTATGCCCAGTTTTCTCAGAACACAACTCATATAATTGTTGCGTCGCTGTAATCGCTAAAACGCTTATGTGAATCTCGTTTATCTCAGCTTATTCTGAACATGAATTTACAAACGTAATCATAATCCAAGACTCGTATGTATATTTCTATAGCAATCATGTAACATTATATAAATATCTTATTATAAGATTGACGGCAGACAAAAACTGGAGTCTTAGGTATTACAAAGAAAACGTAATTGTTACTTATTTAACTTCAGTCATCACACGTGTTCACCACACCGCGGCGTTGATGTTCTATAACGAAGTACTACTATAGTAATACCACGCATTCAATATCTCCACGCATTCACTATTTGGAGACGGTATGGTCGATTGGTAGGCTTTATATCGGAAAAACGCGCCTCGAGTCGATGTACTTTGCAATGGTCACAGTTTACTTCTACAGTTGTATACGTTAAGATTATTGTCTGTGAACGACTGACCTTTTATAGCAGAGCTCTTAATTTATACGCCATTTGGGAACAATCGAAGTGTCCAATTGCTATTGTGGTTTGATCGGATTTAAATATATCCAATTCAAATATTACCTGAAGTTAATTTACTGAGCTTGCTAATTTATTTTCAATTGACTGTAAACGTATATGTGCAACACGGATACTAATTGTAGAAATTAAGACATTATTAAATAATTGTGCAACATGGAATTCCACAATTATTTCATATCGGAATTGATTTTATTGGTGGCATTATTTGCGCTGTGCAGAGGTGAGTTAAATTTTTATTTACCCACTATTTATTAATTGTATTCATGTCCCATTTTAATATTTAGCTTAAATGGATAATACATCTTTGTGTGGTTTTATGGTTTGCCTATGTATGCATTATAATCATTATTTTGAGGATCAAAACTCACTTATTGCAGTTGTCTGTGAAATATATTTTTGCTAATTGTAGATTCATTTGTAACAACTGCAGACTAAAATAGCTTTATTGAAATGAAGTTAAAAACACAGTGAATGAAAACAAAAGTTCATTATATAACGTGGCACAATTTGTAGTGCGATACTGATGTTGATTTTATGATGATGATGATGATAATGATGATGATGATGATGATGATGATGATGATGATGATGATGATGATGATGATGATGATGATGATGATGATGATGATCATGATGATCATGATGATGATGATCATGATGATGTTGATGATGATGATGATGATGATGGTGATGATTATGTCGTCGTTGTCGTCTTGGTCATCTTTATCATCATCATTATCATCATCATCATCATCATCATCCACTAAAACGAAATCATCAGACTCAATATTCAGTATTAAGAGTTCATTTCTATGTACACTCTTTTTTTACTTTCATGAAATAGTATGCATTTATGTTTTGTTTACGCGACCTTGACTTAAAATGTGCTCTGTCAACGCTATAAATTTAATGGAAAATAAAGAAAGCAGATTTTACGTAGTTTTTCATAATCATAAAGATTGGCCGTTGAAGTGATGGCTTTGTTTAATTTGTTAAAAATTGTCTTTTATGCGATTGGTCTTGTTTTAAAACGCGTGGGGAAAACAAAACAATCATTCACATACACACATGTACAATGTGCGGTATTTAAGTGTTTTATGAAAAATATGTTGATCTAATCTTGCTTTTTGCAACTTATGTTTGTATAGCTGCTTGCTTCATTGGACACGTTTGTGAACATAGATTTTTTTTATAAAGTGTAAAACGTTCTTGGCGTTTACTACGCTGTCAGTGGTATTGAAGTCGATATGAGGAATGTATTGTTACATATACCGATTGCCATTAAGTAAGAAACTCTTGTTTTCTATTTTATGTTTTCGTTTATGAAATTGTTGTTGATGATGGATGGTGCACCAATATTACTTGGCTCTGTTTGTAATCTTGTCGATGTAAACTGATTGCCAGATGCACGTGGAGGACGTTTACGGATAAACCGTATTATACCGAAGGCATGTAGTGTGGTCATTCGAATGTTGATATTCAATTTTCAATCTCTGAAGCTGGTATTTTAAACATTTCAAATCTTACCGAAAGCGTCCGTGTGAGATCGTCAGCGAATATGTCTATTAAGGTTTCAGTCCACTAAATCTCTGTGCATCCCTCGAAAGTAGTTCCTTTTTGTAGAGTCCATTTCTTCAACTGATTTAAGCGCGATTTAGCGATCTTGCACAAGTCTTTTGTGGTTCTTTCCGGTTCCATGTGTGTGTCCCGCAAAATTTTGGTGAATTGCATTGGTGACTTTTTTCGGGGGTTTATTTAAGTACTATGATTTTGTCGAAAGCCCACTGCCAAAACCCTGTTTTCCGAGGATGGTTTCATTTGTGTGAATGGGATTTTTTCAGAAGTTTCTTGATATGTCTTTTTAATCCAATGTTCTGAGATATATTAATCTTATTTTTTTTACTCGTCTTCCACAATCTGAAATAAATTAAAGACTCGAACAATGCCTTAAATGTGACAACTTCATTATGCGATACTGTGGGAAATGGATAAGTGTAAACAAACCTTGAACGTAATTTACAGTCGACAAGTTATACCAGACATTTTTTAAGCAAAAAATTATGCACTTAGACATTCAGCGGAGCTTAGCTCCAGTGATTAATGCTACAGCTATACGACTCCGTATTGTTACGTTTTCATGTTTCCCCATCGTTGGTGAAGTATTACGTTAGGCTGCGAAATCATGTTACTGGGCTACAGTGCAGATCGCATGTGTATATACCACTCTCACATAAGACATCGAAACGTTCCTTAGACTTTCTTAAATAATTATTATATATAAATACATGTTTGTGTGTACGCGGACCCTCGTTCAGCGCTTTGCTTTGCTTGTAAAATTGAAATATCTATTGTTTAATATGTCAATAACGATTTAATATAATAGCACTGGGGTAAAGGCCAGTGAATTTTAACAATCGACAGAATATTTTCAAAGATATGTTTAAATACGTTATAATAATTCTTTATTATGCAAATGTCTATCACGGTCTTCATGTGACCTAACAAACAATACACTGCCACCTTGATTATCATAAGACTTGACATACAACTAACTGTTACCGTTATTTGATAGCAGATGAGATCATATGTATATTCTATTACGAATATTTAAATAATTTATGCACTGTATAAAAGAGATGACGCACATACATGCATAAAATATTAAAAACATAAGATTTCTAGTGTATATTTTAAAAGCATGCTTACCCTTATTTTCGAGTGTGCTATTTTTCACAGATAATAATGTGCTCAAGACGATTCTTGTAATTGTTACGACATTAGACCAGTCATTTTAATACAACTATTAAGTCGCGTTTGAGCCATTGTTTTTTCAATGTCGGAAATAAGAGTCGCGTTCTGAAAAAACTGGGTTAAATGCATGTGCGTAAAGTGTCATCTCAGATAAGCCTGTGCAGTCCGCACCGGCCAATCAGGGACGACACTTTCCGCTTTTATGGTATTTAAGATTCAAGAAAGTCCCTCCTTACCGAAAATCAAGTTTAGACGGAAAGTGTCGTCCCTGATTAGTCTGTGCGGACTGCACAGGCTAATCTGGGACGACACTTTACGCACATGCATTAAGCCCAGTTTTCTCAGTACACGACTCATATAATTTTCCGGATCCAAAGGTTAAAAATGTATGAAAGTCTTTGACTCAGCGACAGCTGCATAGAATTTCAGTTTGCATTGACTAGACATCCTCGTTATTTGTACTAGTGTTTGTTTCGCCACAATTTAGTGGTTGTCTGATCTTTGGAGTGTCTTGTACAAGAAATCGTGTTTGATTATAAGGAAACTTATTTGATTTTCCTACCCTTTGTTAAGCATTATCTTACGGGTCTGCTTTTACGTTTTTTTTCTACAAATGCTTTAAATGTCGCTTCTTGAGTCAGTTATTGCCTTCCATGAGTGGGATATTGTTAAACTCACCACAATTGAGTTTTAATTTGATTGATATTCGGCGTGTCTTATACTAGAAATCGTGATTTATTAAAAGGAAACTTATCCGATTGTCCTAGGCTCTTTTAAGCATAATCGTTCAGGTCTACTTCAAACGTTTGGTTTCCACAACTGCTTTAAATGGCGCTTTTTTTAGATTTAAATTGTGTTAAAGGCGTAATCCATAGTATGAAATTGTTTAACTATTGCAACTGTCTATGAAATACACACACTTCAACAGCTCAAAGTGTTACTGGAAAAGTCTTTACCGCCGTGATTGCATCAAAGGAGAAAATAAAGGCTTCTTAAGTTGAGTCGCTTTAACTCATTCATGCGTAGTGGACTCTCTCTTCCTTCTAAATTGGATGCATTTATTTCCAAAATTAGGGATGTCTAGTATATTTTTTTCTATATTAAGACTATTTCTTACAGAAATTCCTTTAAGCAATCAGCGCAGACCCTGATGAGACGCCGCATTATGCGGCGTCTCATCTGGGTCTACGCTGTTTGCCAAGGCCTTTTTTTTCTAGACCTTTAGGCATAAATGATTTAAATTAAGAATATATACCCGTACATGCTCATGCATAATTTGAACAAACAATCGATTTATTATGTTGTCAGTATCCTTTAGGACTTTTTTGACTTCAGAAACAATAAATAACGAAACTCTTGTTATGCCTATACCGACAGTAATTCAATCTCTAAATGGATATGTTTAAACCGGCATGTAAAACACCTCAGACTTATGCATTATTGGCATTCATAACGCATAAAAAGATTATATTATGTCAAACCCAATATTGTTCCGCTTTGTTTTAAGGCATCGTTCTTTCTCATTGTGAGCCATAACCCAAATAATTGATCATTGTATACATGTCATACGAGGCCAGTCGTATAGAACGCCCGTCAATACTCGTTATCTATAGACTAACTTAAAGTTAAGATAGAAGAACATTACGTTCAGTGACACTAACGTCTTATGTTCAAGAGATAAAGGGTAATAGACAGATCATAGGTCACACTTCATTTAATGTCTGAAATTTGTCTTTTAGAAGTATAAAAACTGCGTCGTTGAAATATAAATATCATGGTTTGATGGTTATTTTATCATCATAATCATCATACATCATCATCATCATCATCATCAACACCACCACCGCCATCATCATCATCATCATCATCATCATCATCATCATCATCATCATCATCATCATCATCATCATCATCATCATCATCATCATCATCATCATCATCATCATCATCATCATCATCATCATCATCATCATCATCATCAACAACAACAACGACAACTACAACATCATCAACTACATCATCAACGTCACCCTATTCATTATCCTCAGCATATTAAGTGTAATAACCGTTATCAGCAAGAAGACAAACAAAAGCACAGTCATCATCATGAAAATCATCTATCGTCATAATTATCACATCTTACACAATGAAAATAATGGTCAAGGTATACATCTCTATAGGGTTATTTTATTACATAAATATGGTCTATGGATAGTGCATTAACAAACACTTGTTTAGGAACAAAATGTTTTAGGTTCACACTGTTATATTGGTTTGTGTTCAGTAGACATTGTGAAATTATCGCGATTTTGTTACCGCGTCGAGATTTCGCAGTTATTTACAACACATTTCACCGGGCTTTGTTCTGCCATTATCATCGCCTTTCATTAACTGTGAAAAGAAACAATGGTTTTTGTGAATTTGCGGAGTAGCATGATTAGCTCCAACAACGAAATAAAGACGCGAAACGATGATTTGTAATTCCTTTGTTTTCAGACGGTTTGAAAATTACATGAATGAAATATTTATTTCAAAAGCAGAAATGCTGTGTTACGTACTTGGCCAGTAAAAATAAGTAAACACTGTATGGTATGCTTATAATTGTTGCGTTTAAAAGGAATCTGTTACATTCCTATAAAATGGCCCTACTTAAAGGTTGTTAAAAGCAATTTTTCGAGCAACAAAAGTCAATTATATTTACACCATGGGCTGTTTATATAGTATTTTTCTTATAACGTCGTGTTAAGTTCATAGCTCATTGAATAGTTTTATTCACTTTGCATAATTGTATTTTGTTTGATGAACTATCACTTCATGTAGGGACTAACTATGTTGGATCAAACATGCGGGGAAACAAATATTAGCAATAAATACACGGTATCTAAAGGCAGTATACTAGTTTTATTGATTAATAATATACAAGCCCTTATTCAAAACTAAATAACCGTGCGACATAACGCCAGTTTTGCGTTTGGTATGGGTATAGAACTATGCTGCAATGTTTTCAAATAACTTTCACTAAAGAGAAAAAAACACAAAATGAGTTTTACAACCGTTTTCAATAAGAATGTCCATGCGGAAACGAAATGCCCTTCAATAAAAATGCGTCTTAGAATACTTCAGAAAGAGGAATTGGCCTGCACAACCATTTATTGTGAATGACATTGAAATGAAAGCGGAGTTTTTACAAATATCTCATTTCAAATAATATTTATTTTATCGACATGTAATGATCGTTTTGATAATGGTATTTGTAATCGATTTAGTTTTGGTGTTAATAAACAGCGCTTTAGAATTGTCAGTTTGCACACTTCTTTACCATCGGGTTCAAATGGGCGAATTATATTTTGTACATTTCTAAAAGCCGGAAACCAGTGATATTTGTATAAAGTAGAGGCATTATGTACACACCGATCTTTACTGACGCAGTGACGTTGACATCTATTTGTATGAAGGTAGCGGTGCAAGGGAGTAACAATTGCTGCGTTGTGCATAGTTATTAGTTCAGCGCGTTCACTTTCAAATAGTTAGAGCAGCTGCGCAATTAAGAAGCGTCTAGAAAAAAGGACTTGGCAAACAGCGTAGACCCAGATGAGACGCCCATGATGCGGCGTCTCACCAGGGCTCACCAGGGCTCGCTTTTTGCTTAAAGGAATTTCTGTAAGAAATATTCTAAATATAGAAATAAATATACTAGACAACCTAATTTTTGATATAAATTTATCCATTTAGAAGGATGGGAGAGTCCACTAGGCAAAATGGGTTAAGACTTTTGGTTGTTCTAGATTTACAATAATTCGATCATATCAATCGCAAGTATGATCCCAAGACATGTTATTCAAATGGGAATCAGGGACGACACTTTCCGCCTTTGGATTTTTGCTAAGAAGATACTTCATTTAAACGAAAAATGTCATAAAAGCGTAAAGTGTCGTCCCTGATAAGCCTGTGCGGAATGCACAGGCTAATCTGGGACGACTATTTACGCCACATACATTATGCCCAGTTTTCTCAGAACGCGACTCATATATAAACATAATAACTAATTATATTATTTTTTCTAATGATGCTGAAATAACACTTGTCCGGAATGATTCATTCATAGAAGTTCTATATTTCAAATGCTGGTCAGCATCCAAGAAAACATTTCAGTAGTTCTTACAGCAGTTTTGGAGTTCAATATGGCAGTCGTTTGTGTAATATCGTCCATGTTTTTCGAAATCGCTGCAGTCAA